>NW_028125567.1:0-252000 GCF_965194825.1 Balaenoptera physalus
CAGAAGTTGGTAGACCGTGTGACTGGGAAAAGTTTCTAAAACGCACCCCATTTCTAATCTCCTTGTGCTCGGGTTCGCCATTCCAGCCGCTTTACTAGCAATCTCCCTCCTTGGAGAATCAGCACCTTTAACCTCCTGTTCCGTACAACTTTCAATTTGTCCTGAGGATGAACGGGAAGAGGGGGAGCCAATGAGAGACTAGCTCTAGGTGTTGGGACAGGCACAGGTCACTCTATTTTCCCATCAGGAAGAAGAATTAACCACAGGCTCAGCCTGCCGCCCGGAACCAATATAGGGCCTGGGGCCATCCAGCGCTTTTGCGGGCAGCTCCCAAAAAAGCGAGTTGAAAAATGGAGCTCAGGGGCACTGCAATTCACAAACCTGCAGATTTATAAATGATAATTCTCGTTCACAAATATATTGAGGGAAGGCAACGAAGAGGATTTGAAAGCAAGGCAGAATTGCACGAAACAGATTTCAGGAGGTAGATTCGAATCGCCTTTAAAGCACATTAAAAGCGGCAAAACGTCGACAATGATGCCCTTGGCCAAAAAGGGCGTATGCGTTTTTTCCTGAATATATTCAGGAAAAAACGCATACGCCCTTTTTGGCCAACCAAGCAACCTGGAAAGGCAAATCAGCGCTACAAAGAAGTCTCGCTTCCCATCGGTCAAAAGGGCCATGCTGAAAAAAGTATCAAAACCAGAAATGCAGGACAGGCCATGGAGAAATGAGAGCCTTGCTACGCTGATGGGCGGGATGTAAATTGCCAACAGCCACTCTGGAGAAGTGTACGGTGTGTCCTGAAACATCGAAAAAACACAGCTTAGAGCGCATAGGGCACTTCCACTCATGGGCGTATAAATTGGGAAAACTAAAAATCAGCAAGACACAGGCACCCCAAAGTTTAGGGCTGCTCTGTTGACAAGAACCTCCACTTCATGACACCTTAAATATCCCAGGAAAGAGAAAAATGGATAAAGAATTGTTGGTCCTTATGTACAATGGAATATCACTCAGCCATAAAATCAATGTCATAAGGCTAGTAGCAGCATGATGAGTGGATTTAGGTAAGACGATTCTAAGTGAAATAAGTCACACAGAAAAAGACACTTATCATAAGCTATCACTTATAGAGGGAATGTAAAAACCGCTACACTTGAACTGAATTACAAAACAGAACAGAGTCACACATGCAGAAAACACACTATGGCTGCTTAACGGGAAAGGTGAGGTGGGGTGATGCATAAAACAAGGGTTTCAAATTAGCTCAGATACCGTTCCATAAACCCAATATGTAATAGAAAGACCTACTCCTTGCTCAGTGATCTGGAATCAACACCCCCTATTCACCGCATAAGAATATATCTGACTAGTAAGAATCTTAAAACCTGTGTATTGATATATCACTGTAAATGTGTCAAGTGGGTGTAAAGTGGCATAACAACAGGAGTGAAAAGCAGCTATACCGCATTATAAAAATAAATTACTTTTAAAGACCCATGGAACAAAGACAGTGAAAAAGAGAGAAATTCTTACAGAATTCATTCAGGGGCTTTGATGCCACCTGGATTGACCATATCTAGACCCACAGCTGGATGAGACATATGGGTGGACACTCTTGGGGCTGAGAGGTTTGTTGAGGTTGGGTGAGCAAACGCAGACCCTTAAAATAATACTGCGTGTTACCCCTCCCATGGGTCCCTAATCTCCAGGTTCAAGGGCATCTTCCTACATCAAAAACATGCATGAGAAACCCAGAAGATGGTACAGCATGTGATGGCGAAAGGTTTCTAAAACGCACCTCATTTCTCATCTCCTTGTGCTAGGGTGCCCCATTCCAGTCGCTTTACTAGCAATTTCCCTACTTGGAGCATCAGCACCTTTAACCTCCTGTTCCGTACAGGTTGCAATTTTTCCTGAGGGTGAACGGGAATAGGGGGAACCAATGATAGACTAGCTCTAGGTGTTGGAACAGGCACAGTTCACTCTATTTTCCCATCGGGTAGAAGAATTAAACATAGGCTCAGCCTTCCCCCCCGAACCAGAATAGGGCCTGAAGCAATCCTGTGCTTCTGCGGTCAGCTCCCTAAAAAGCGAGTTGAAAAATGGGCGTCAGGGGCACTGCAATTCACAAACCTGCGGAGTTATAAATGATAACTCTCATCCACAAATATGTTGAGGGAAGGCAGCAAAGAGGATTTGAAAGCAAGGCAGAATTGCCGGAAACAGATTTCAGGAGGTAGATTCGAATCGCCTTTAACGCACATGAAAAGAGGCAAAACGTCGACAATGATGCCCTTGGCCAAAAGGGCGTATGCGGTTTTTCCTGAATATATTCAGGAAAAAAACGCATACGCCCTTTTTGGCCAACCAAGCAACGTGGAAATGCAAATCAGAGGTACAAAGAAGTATTGCGTCCCATTGGTCAAAAGTGCCATGCTGAAAAAACTGTACAAACCAGAAATGCAGGACAGGCCATGGAGAAATGGGAGCCTTGCTATTCTGATGGACGGGATGTAAATTGCCAAGAGCCACTCTGGAGAAGTGTACGGTGTGTCCTGAGACATATAAAAAACACAGCTTAGAGAGCATAGGGCACTGTCACTCATGGGGGTATAAATTGGGTAAACCAAAAATCAGCAGGACACAGGCACTCCAAAGTTTAGGGCTTCTCTGTTGACAGGAACCTCCACTTCATTCCAGCTTAAGTATCCCAGGAAAGAGAAAAATGCATAAAGAAGTTGTGTTCCTTATGTACAATGGAATATCACTCAGCCATGAAATCAATGTCATAAGGCTAGTAGCAGCAGGAGGAGTGGATTTAGGTACGACGATTCTAAGTGAAATTAGTCACACAGAAATAGACACTTATCATAAGATATCACTTATAGAGGGAATGTAAAATCCATTACACTTGAACTGATTTACAAAATAAAACAGAGTCACACATGCAGAAAATACACGATGGCTGCTTAATGGGAAGGGTGAGGTGAGGTAATGCATAAAACAAGTGTTTCAAATTAGCTCAGATACCATTCCATAAACCAAATATGTAATAGACAAGACCTACTCCTTGCTCAGAGAACTGAACACAACACCCGCTATCCACCGCATAAGAATATATCTGACTAGTAAGAATCTTAAAATATGTATTGATATCTCTCTGTAAGTGTGTCAAGTGGGTGTAAAGCGGCATAAACACAGCAGTGAAAAGCAGCCAAACCCCATTATAAAAATAAATTACTTTTAAAAACCCATGAAAAAAGACAGTGAAAGAGCGAGAAATACTTACACAATTCGTTCAGGGGCAGTGATGCAACCTGGATTGACGATATCTAGACCCACAGCTGGATGAGACATAAGGGTGGACACTCTTGGGGCTGAGAGGTTTGGTGAGGTTGGGTAAGCAAACGCAGACCCTTCACAGTAATACTGCGTGCTACCCATCGCATGGGTCCCAAATCTCCAGGTTCAAGGGCATCTTCCTACATCGAAAACATGCAAGAGAAACCCAGAAGATGGTACACCGTGTGATGGGGAAAAGTTTCTAAAACGTACCTCATTCCTCATCTCCTTGTGCTTGGGTTCGCCATTCCAGCCTCTATACTAGCAATCTCACTACTTGGAGCATCAGCACCTTTAACCTCTTGTTCCGTACAGGTTGCAATTTGTCCTGAGGGTGAACGGGAAGAGGGGGAACCAATGAGAGACTAGCTCTAGGTGTTGGAAAAGGCACAGGTTACTCTATTTTCCCGTCGGGAAGAAGAATTAAACATAGGCTCTGCCTTCCCTCCAGAACCAGAATAGGGCCTGAAAGAAACCTGCACTTTTGCGGAGAGCTCCCAAAAAAGCGAGTTGAAAAATGGAGCTCAAGGGCACAGCAATTCACAAACCTGCAGAGTTATAAATGATAACACTCATTCACAAATATATTGAGGTAAGGCAACGAAGAGGATTTGAAAGCAAGGAAGAATTGCAGGAAACAGATTTCAGGAGGTAGATGCGAATCGGCTTTAAAGCACATGAAAAGGGGCAAAACGTGGACAATGATGCCCTTGGCCAAAAAGGGTGTAAGCGTTTTTTCCTGAATATATTCAGGAAAAAACGCATACGCCCTTTTTGGCCAACCAAGCAACCTGGAAAGGCAAATCAGCGCTACAAAGAAGTCTCGCTTCCCAACGGTCAAAAGGGCCATGCTGAAAAACGTGTAAAATCCAGAAATGCAGGACAGACCGTGGAGAAATGTGAGCCTTGCTACGCTCATGGGTGGGATGTAAATTGCCAACAGCCACGCTTGAGAAGTGTACGGTGTGTCCTGAAACATCTAAAAAACACAGCTTAGAGAGCATAGTGCACTTCCACGCATGGGGTATAAATCGGGAAAATGAAAAATCAGCAAGATACAGGCACCCCAAAGTTTAGGGGTACTCTGTTGACAAGGACCTCCAATTCATTCCACCTTAAATATCCCAGGAAAGAGAAAAATGGATAAAGAAGTTGTGATCCTTATGTACAATGGAATATCATTCAGCCATGAAATCAATGTCATAATGCTAGTAGCTGCATGATGAGTGGATTTAGGTACGACGATTCTAAGTGAAAGAAGTCACACAGAAAACGGCACTTATCATAAGATATCACTTATAGAGGGAATGTAAAACCGTTACACTTGAACTGAATTACTAAACAGAACAGAGTCACATATTTAGAAAACAGACTATGGCTGCTTAACGGGAAAGCTGAGGTGGGGTGATGCATAAAACAAGGGTTTCAAATTAGCTCAGATACCGTTCCATAAACCCAATATGTAATAGACAAGACCTACTCCTTGCTCAGTGAAGTGGACGCAACACCCCCTATTCAACGAAGAAGAATATATCTGACTAGTAAAAATCTTAAAACCTATGTATTGATATCTCTCTGTAAGTGAAAGAAGTGGGTGTAAAGTGGCATAAACACAGCAGTGAAAATCAGGTAAACCCCATTATAAAAATAAATTACTTTAAAAAACCCAAAAAACAAAGACAGTGCTAGAGGGAGTAATTTTTACATAATTCGTTCCGGGGCTGTGATGCAACCTGGTGTGGCCATATCTAGACCCACAGCTGGATGAGAAATAAAGCTGGACACTCTTGGGGCTGAAGGTCTCTTTCCCTAGTTACCAGATTGGGGAACGTAGAAAGGCTGCCGCCCTCTTGCCTTTACCTGTAAAACAGCATTAAAACCTGTGCTAATGGTCACTTCATATGAACAAGTACTTTAGGGCTGTAAATGAAACCTGCCCTCAAAATGTCTTGATGGAGGTAATGGCCAAAAATTTTCAAAATGTGACATTTATTTTAAGAAAACAGTTTGAACAACTAAGCTGTAATCACAGTTTGATAAATAAAAAGGGCATGCTTTAAAGCTCAATTTCAACAGATTATGGGACACATGCAAATTCAACCACAGAGAGGTATCAGCTCACACCTGTTAGAATATCCATCAGCAAGAAAATTACAAACAATAAATATTGAAGGTGTTTTGGAGAAATGCATACCCTCAATTTTAAGTGGGACGTAACCTGGAAAGAGCCACTAATGAGAACTGAATGGTGGTGCCTTTAAAACGTACACACTGAGCTACCATATGATACAGCAAGCCCACTCCTTGGCCTATAACATAAGAAGATAGAACTGGAAAGACACAGGCAAGCAAATGTGCATTGCAGCAGTATTACAATAGCCAAGACATGGAGGCAACCAGAAAGTCCATCAACAGGTGCATGGCCAAAGAAGAACTGGTGCACGTACAGATGGACTATTAGCCAGGGAAAAAAATGAAACAATGCCATTTGCAGCACCATGTATGATTCTTGAGGTAATCAGGCAAATTGTACTAAGTCAGAAAGCAAAAGACACATATCCTATAATATCACTTATAGGTCTTAGCTAAAAATTGATACCAATGAAGATATTTCCACAGAGAAATGCAATCACAGGTTCATTAAACAAACTTATGGTTCACCAAATGGAAAGGTGTGAGGATTGGAAACATTAGGATATTGGGGTTAAGATAGATATAGAAACACATGTGAAATATGTAATCACCAAAGACCTACGTAATACCAAGACAAGACTACTCAACATTGTATCATAACCTACATGGGAAAATGATCCAAAGAAGAATAGATATATGTATATGTTTAAAAGAACCACATCTTGCACACCTAGAAGAAACAAAACATTTTAATTACATTTGCTCTGACAAAAAATAAAAATTAAATTAAAAAAAGAACAAGAAGTAATGAGACATAAACTTAAGGGGCTTTTTGCTGGCACATTGCATTCTAATTTACAACCAGAACATGACTTCCATTAAGGCTCTGTCATCACTAATAAAGCAGCTTTATAAGCAATGTTGAAGGTAGCTTAAAAGAAGTCTCACTAATTATTGATAGTAACAAGGAAACAAAGAAAAGTAAAAATCCCACTGCAAAAAGTATACATAGGGTAAGGATAGTAGATCAAACACTTATTAAACTTCTGTAAAGAATAAAAGACAACAGTCGTATGTTTTTTTAAAAAGAGAGGGCCCAAATAAATCTGAAATGAAAGAGATGATGTTACAACAGACACCACAGAAATACAAAGTATCCTAAGATACACACAGGGTAACTCAGGGCTCAGACTGGACGGAGCCCACTCTTCAGTCCCCTGTACATGACTTACAGGAGCCTCAGGAACTGAGGAGGGGGTCCCTGAGGAGAGGCTCAAGATAGAATATGGTAGGCATTAACATGACTGCATTCATCTTAAACATGCCTGAACTACATTCACACGAGATGATTTTGTCCTGTATGTACATCGGCACCTCTAGTTGGAACTGCAGATCTTTGGCTTCAACACCTTTACTGACAACATTAGTGTTACCTGCTGTGGACCGTCTCCTATAGGATTTCTAGAATCAGAAAACATCGAAGCTTCACAGGACCCAGAGTCTGTGCGACTCCACACAGAGAATCAGAGTCTCAACTCCACTCAGATACTCCACTCTTGGAAGGCACACACAAAGTAGTGTGCACATCAGGACCCAGGGGAAGGAGCAGTGACACCATAGGAGAATGACCAGAATTACCTGCTACTTTTAGAGGGTCTCCTGCAGAGGCAGGTGGTGTCTGTGGCTGTGGCTCACCGTGAGGACAACGACACTGGCAGCAGAAGTTCTGGGAAATACTCCTTGGTGTGAGCCCTCCCAGAGTCCGCCGTTAGCCCCACCAAGAGCAAGGTAGGCTCCAGTGCTGGGTCGCCTCAGGCCAAACAACCAACAGGGAGGGAACCCAGCCCCATGCATCAGCGGACAAGCGGATTAAACTTTTTATTAAAGTTTTATTTAATCCGTAGACAAGCAGTTTAAAGCTCTGTCCACCAAAGCAACACCCAGCTCTACCTACCACCAGTCCCTCCCATCAGGAAGCTTGCACAAGCCTCTAAGATAGACTCATCCACCAGAGAGCAGACAGCAGAAGCAAGAAGAACTACAATTCTGCAGCCTGTGGAAGGAAAACCACATTCACAGAAAGATAGACAAAATGAAAAGGCAGAGGACATTATACCAGATCAAGGAACAAGATAAAACCCAAGAAAAAAATGAAATGAGGTGGAGATAGGGAACCTTCCAGAAAAAGAATTCAGAATAATGATAGTGAAGTTGAGCCAAGACCTTGGAAAAAGAAAGGAGGCAAAGATCGAGAAGACGCAAGAAATGCTTAACAAAGACCTAGAAGAATTAAGGAACAAACACCTAGAAGAATTAAAGAACAAACAAACAGAGGTGAACAATGGAATAACTGAAATGAAAAATACACTAGAAGGAATCAGTGGCAGAATAACTGTGGCAGAAGAACGGATAAGTGACCTGGAAGACAGAAAGGTGGAAATCACTGCCATGGAACAGAATAAAGAAAAAGAATGAAAATAAATGAAGACACCGCAAGAGTCCTCTGGGACAACATTAAACACAACAACATTCGCATTATAGGGGTCCCAGAAGGAGAAGAGAGAGAGAAAGGACCCGAGAATATATTTGAAGAGATTATGGTCAAAAACTTCCCTAGCATGGGAAAAGAAATAGCCACCCAAGTCCAGAAGCACAGAGTGTCCCAGGCAGGATAAACCAAAGGAGAAAAATGACAAGACACATAGTAATCAAATTGACAAAAATTAACGACAAAGAGAAATGATTGAAAGCAGCAAGGGGAAAATGACAAATAACATACAAGGGAACTCCCATAAGGAGAACAGCTGATTTCTCAGTAGAAAATCTACAAGCCAGAAGGAAGGGGCATGATAAATTTAAAGTGATGAAAGGGAAGAACCTACAACCAAGAGTACTCCACCCTGCAAAGAGCTCATTCAGATTTGATGGAGAAATCAAAAGCGTTACAGACAAGCAAAAGCTAAGAGGATTCAGCACCATGAAAGCAGCTCTACACCAAATGCTGAAGGAACTTCTCTCAGTGGGAAACACAAGAGAAGAAAAGGACCCACCAAGACAAACCCATAACAATTAAGAAAATAGTAGTAGGAACATACATATCGATAATTACCTTAAACGTGAATGCACTAAATGTTCCAACCAAAAGACACAGGCTCGCTGAATGGATACAAAAACAAGACCCATATATATGCTGTCTACAAGAGATCTATTTCAGACCTAGGGACACATACAGACTCAAAGTGAGGCGATGGAAAAATATATTCTATGCAAATGAAAATCAAAAGAAAGCTGGAGTAGCAATACTCATATCAGATAAAATAGACTTTAAAATAAAGAATGTTACAAGAGACAAGGAAAGACACTACATAATGGTCAAGGGATCAATCCAAGAAGAAGATATAACAATTATAAATATATATGCACCCAAAATAGGAGCACCTCAATGTATAAGGCAACTGCTAACAGCTATAAAAGAGGAAATCGACAGTAACACAATAATAGCGGGGGACTTTAACAGCTCATTTACGCCAGTGGAGATCAGCCAGACAGAAAATTAATAAGGAAACACAAGCTTTAAATGACACAACAGACCAGATAGAGTTAATTGATATTTATAGGACATTCCATCCAAAAGCAGCAGATTACACGTTCTTCTCAACTGCACACGGAACATTCTCCAGGATAGATCACATCTTGGGTCACAGATAAAGCCTCAGTAAATTTAAGAAACCTGAAATCATATCAAGCAGCTGTTCCGACCACAATGCTATGAGATTAGAAATCAATTACATGGAAAAAAACGTAAAAAACACAAACACATGGAGGCTAAACAATACGTTAATAAATAACCAAGAGATCACTGAGGAAATCAAAAAGGAAATCAAAAATTACCTAGAGACAAATGATAACAAAAACACGATGATCCAAAACCTATGGGATGCAGCAAAAGGAGTTCTAAGAGGGAAGTTTATAGCAATACAAGCCTACCTCAAGAAACAAGAAAAATCTCAAATAAATAATCTAACCTTACACCTAGAGGAACTAGAGAAAGAAGAACAAAACCCAAAGTTAGTAGAATGAAAGCAATCATAAAGATCAGAGCGGAAATAAATGAAATAGAAACAAAGAAAACGAAAGCAAAGATCAATAAAACTAAAAGCTGGTTCTTTGAGAAGATAAGCAAAAATGATCAACCTTTAGCCAGACTCCAGAAAAAGAGAGAGAGGACGCAAATCAACAAAATTAGAAGTGAAAAAGCAGAAGTTACAACAGACACCACAGGAATACAAAGCATCCTAAGAGACTACTACAAGCAACTCTAGGGCAATAAAATGGACAATCTGGAAGAAATGGACAAATTCTTAGAAAGGGATAACCTTCTAAGACTGAACCAGGAAGAAATAGAAAATATGAACAAACCTATCGCAAGCAATGAAATTGAAACTGTGATTAAAAATCTTCCAACAAACAAAAGTTCAGAACCAGATGGCATCACAGGTGAATTCTATCAAACATTTAGAGAAGAGCTAACACCCAACCTTCTCAAATTCTTCAAAACAATTGCAGGGGAAGGAACACTCCCAAACTCATTCTATGAGACCACCATCACCCTGATACCAAAATCAGACACAGATACTACAAGGAAAGAAAATTATAGACCAATATCACTGATGAATATAGATGTAAAAATCCTCAACAAAATACTAGCAAACAGAATCGAACAACACATTAAAAGGATCATACACCATGATCAAATGGGGTTTATCCCAGGGATGCAAGGATTCTTCAATATACACAAATCAATGTGATACACCATATTAACAAATTGTAGAATAAAACCATATGATCATCTCAATAGATGAAGGAAAAGATTTTGAGAAAATTCAACACTCATTTACGATAAAAACTCTGCAGAGTGTGGGCATAGAGGGAAACTACCTCAACATAATAAAGGCCATATATGACAAACCCACAGCAAACAGCATTCTCAATGGTGAAAAACTGAAAGCGTTTCCTCTAAGATCAGGAACAAGACGAGGATGTCCACTCTCACCACTGCTATTCAACATAGTTTTGGAAGTCCTAGCCATGGCAATCAGAGAAGAAAAAGAAATAAAAGGAATACAAAAAGGAAAAGAAGAAGTAAAATTGTCACTGTTTGCAGATGACATGATATCATAGATAGAGAATCCTAAAGATGCCACCAGAAAACCACTGGAGCTAATCAATGAATTTGGTAAAGTTGCAGGATACAAAATTAACGCACAGAAATTGCTTGCATTCCTCTACACTAACAATGAAAGATCAGAAAGAGAAATTAAGGAAACAATCCCATTACCACTGCAACAAAAAGAATAAAATACCTAGGAATAAACCTACCTAAGGAAGTAAAAGACCTGTACTCAGAAAACTATAAGACACTGATGAAAGAAATCAAAGATGATATAAACAGATGGAGACATATACCATGTTCTTGGATTAGAAGAATCAATATTGTGAAAATGACTATACTAGCCAAAGCAATCTACATATTCAATGCAATCCCGATCAAAATACCTTTGGCATTTTCTACAGAACAAGAAAGAAAAATCTTAAAATTTGTAGGGAGACACAAAAGACCCTGGATAGCCAAAGCAGTCTTGAGGGGGAAAAAAAAGAGCTGGAGGAATCAGACTTCCAGACTTCAGACTATATTACAAAGCTAGAGTAATCAAGATAATATGGTACTGACACAAAAACAGTAATATAGGTCAATAGAACAGGATATAAAGCACAGAGATAAACCCATGTACCTATGGTTCACTAATCTATGACAAAGGAGGCAAGGGTATACAATGGAGAAAAGACAGTGTCTTCAGTAAGTGGTGCTGGGAAAACTGGACAGTTACATGTAAAAGAATGAAATTAGTACACTCCCTAACACCATACACAAAAGTAAACTCAAAATGGATTAGAGACCTAAATATAAGACCAGCCACTATAAAACTCTTAGAGGAAAACATAAGCAGAACAGTCTATGACATAAATCACAGCAAGATCCTTTTTGACCCACCTCCTAGAGAAATGGAAATAAAAACAAAAATTAAAAAATGGGACCGAATGAAACATAAATTCTTTTGCACAGCAAAGGAAAACATTAGCAAGATGAAAAGACAACCATCAGAATGGGAGAAAATATTTTCAAATGAAGCAAATGGCAAAGGATTAATCTCCAAAAAGCAGCTCATGTAGCTCAATATCACAAAACCAAACAACCCAATCCAAAAATGGGCAGAAGACCTAAATAGACATTTCTCCAAAGAAGATATACAGGTTGCCAACAAACACATGAAAGGATGCTGAACATCACTAATCATTAGAAAAATGCAAATCAAAACTACAGTGAGGTATCACCTCACACCAGTCAGATTGGCCATCATCAAAAAATCTACCAACAATAAATGCTGGAGAGGCATTTATTGGAGCCAAGGGAACCCTCTTGCACTGTTGGTGGGAATGTAAATTGACATAGCCACTAGGGAGAACGGTATGGGGGTTCCTTAAAACCTAAAAATAGAACTACCATACAACCCAGCAAACCCACTCCTGGACATTTACCCTGAGAAAACCATAATTCAAAAAGAGTCATGTACCACAATGTTCACTGTAGCTCTATTTACAATAGCCAGGACATGGAAGCAACCTAAGTGTCCATCAACAGATAAATGGATAAAGAAGATGTGGCACATATATACAATGGAACATTATTCAGCCATAAAAAGAAACGAAATTGAGTTATTTTTAGTGAGGTGGATGGATCTAGAGTCTGTCCTACAGAGTGAAGTAAGTCAGAAAGAGAAAAACAAATACCGTATGCTAACACATATATATGGAATCTAAAAAAAAAAGTTTATGAAGAACCTAGGGGCAGGAAAGGATTAAGGACACAGACGTAGAGAAAGGACTTGAGGACATGGGGAGAGGGAAGGGTAAGCTGGGACAAAGTGCGAGAGTGGTATGGACAAATATACACTACCAAATGTAAAATTGATAGCTACTGGGAAGCAGCCACATAGCACAGGGAGATCAGCTCTGTGCTTTGTGACCACCTAAAAGGGTGGGATAAGGGAGTGAGAGGGAGGTGCAAGAGGGAGGGGATATGGTGTTATATGTATACGCACAGCTGATTCACTTTTTTATACAGCAGAAACTAACACACAATTGTAAAGCAATTATACTCCAATAAAGATGTAAAAGAAAAAAAAAATGAAAGCCCAGAGATAAACCTACACACCTATGGCCCACTAATCTATGACAAAGGAGGCAAGGGTATACAAAGGAGAAAAGACAGTCTCTTCAATAAGTGGTGCTGGGAAAAATGGACAGCTACATGTAAAAGAATGAAATTAGAACACTCCCTAACACCATACACAAAAAATAAACTCAAAATGGATTAGAGACCAAAATGTAAGACCGGACACTATAAAACTCTTAGAGGAAAACATAGGAAGAATACTCTTTGACATAAATCATAGCAAGATCTTTTTTGATCCACCTTGTAGAGTAATGGAATAAAAAATAAATAAACATATGGGAGCAAATGAAACCTAAAAGCTTTTGCAAAGCAAAGGAAAGTACAAACAAGACGAAAAGACAACCCTCACAATGGGAGAAAATATTTGCAAACGAATCAATGGACAAAGGAGTAATCTCCAATGTATATAAACAGCTCATGCAGCTCAACAGTAAAAAAACAAACAACCCAATCCAAAAATGGGCAGATGATGTAAATAGACATTTGTCCCAAGAAGACATACAGATGACTAAGAAGCACATGAAAAGCTGCTCAACATCACTAATTATTAGAGAAATATACACCAAAACTACAATGAGGTATCACTTCACACGAGTTAGAATGGGCATCATCAGAAAATCTACAAGCAACAAATGCTGGAGAGGGTGTGGAGAAAAGGGAACCCTCTTACACTATTTGTGGGAATGTAAATTGATACAGTCACTATGGAGAACAGTATGGAGGTTCCTTAAAAAACTAAAAATAGAATTACCATATGACCCAGCAATCCCACTACTGGCCATATACCCAGAGAAAACCATAATTCAAAAAGACATATTCACCACAATATTCATTGCAGCACTATTTATAATAGCCAGGTCATGGAAGCAACTTAAATGCCCATAGACAGACGAACAGAAAAGATGTGCTACATGTATAAAATGGAATATTACTCAGCCATAAAAAGGAATGAAATTGGGTCATTTGTAGAGACGTGGATAGATCTAGAGACTGTCATACAGAGTGAAGTAAGTCAGAAAGAGAAAACAAATATCGTATATTAATGCATACATGGGGAACCTAGAAAAATGGTAAAGATGAACCGGTTTGCAAGGGAGAAATAGAGACACAGATGTAGAGAACAAATGTATGGACACCAAGGGGGGAAAGTGGCAGGGTGGTGGTGGTGGGATGAATTGCGAGCCTGGGATTGACATATATACACTTATATGTATAAAATAGATAACCAATAAGAGCCTGCTGTATAAAAAAATGAATAAAATAAATTCAAAAATTAAAAAAGAAATAATACTTAAAGAAATAAAACAGAAAAAAAAGTTCTGTCCTTCCCATAGACGTATTTATATGAATGAATTATTTCCATGCTTATATCCATAAATACAAAATGAGGAATAAAACTTACCTTGAACCAAAAAAGAAAAAAAAAAAACAGAACCCACTGGTCATACAGAGGAAAACCCTATCAGGGCACTTGCTCCAGTGGTAAACAATTCTGAAGTTGGTCACAGGTGGGGAATCATCTCCAATGCAGCCAGCAGCCCCCAAACGAGGAGCGTCCTCATTGCAAAGCTGGGGGACCGTGAGGAGGCGTCTCTGAGTAAACGTGAGCTGAGCCCCAGGCCAGCTGCTGCTGAACTTTTCCCACCCTTCCCAGGTAAAACACCTGAATGTGTGCAAAGACTTTAAAAACTAGAGGAAGGGGCTTGGAGTCACACCAGTGACAGCACGCAGGCCGACATGGTGCCTGCAGGCCAGCCAGGATGGTCCTGGTCCCGGGCGCTCGTCTGGAAGCTTTCCATTTCCCTGCCTGAGGTACCCCTCCTGTCCCGGCCCCCACTGCTTTTTTCCTTCCTCACCTCTGCCCGGGGAGAAATTCCAGCAGCAAGTATGGGTGACACATCCTCTTCTTTAGCAGGTGGCAGCCCGGCAACTCCTGCAGAAAGTCCAGCAGAGCCCCAGTCACACCGGGCCACTCATAGAGCCGTGGGCCCTACTCCCTCCCACCAGCCCAACCCCGAGACTGCTGACGGGGCAGAGAATATGGCGTCAGGCACAGCTGCAGAGGCTTTTGCTGCCTGGAGGGGTGTTTATATTGACCTCAACCCAGGCACACCTTGGAAGGGCTGGCCGGCCGGGTCAGGCTGCCCAGGTCAGCCAATCCTCGCCCCCCAGGGGCTCAGAGTTGCAGAGAATGGGCCTTGCTGCACCGGCCAGATCCAAGAAACAGGTGTAGGGTCCCGAGAGTCAGGATAGATAAGGGGCGGCAGCCCTGGCTTGTTTTCTAATCATTTTATCTGGTCCATGGGTGGGAGACAACTTCAAGAAGAACCTCTGCTAATGAGAGGAACCCAGGAGTCAGGGAGTGGAGGGGTGGTGGGTGGAGACAGAGGCCTGGTGCCCCGGCTGCAGTGGAAGCCCCTGGAAGACCAGGCAGAGGGAGGCTGCACAGAGTGAAGCCTAGGGTCACAGACCTGTTGGAGCTGCTGTTTGTTAGTTCAAGCTCTGTTCTGAGGTGCTCTGTGTCAGCTCTGAGTGACAGGTGTGCTGGGGGTGCTCTGCAATGAGGGCTATGTGCACGGTTCCTGTGAGCCCAGCCCTGCCGGGGTACCTGTCCACGGGAGCTCCATATCCAGGGAGGGGCCTGCCAACGAGAGCCCCGTGGGCTGCTGCGTACCTGCCCAAGTGAGCTCCATATCCTGGGAGGGGCCTGACCATGAGGGCCCCATGGGCTGCTGGGTACCTGCCCAGGTGAGCTCCATATCCTGGGAGGGGCCTGACCACAAGAGCCCCGTGGGCTGCTGGGGACCTGGTAGAGGACGCCAGGACAGTCAGTGAAGCCACAGAGGATATACATCTAGTAGTTCCTAATTCCTACACCCTGCTGGTCATTCTACCATCCACCAGGACATGGTATTCTGTATTAGATTTCAATGATGCCTTCTTCTGTATTCCATTAGTCCCAGAGTCACAAGAAATTTTGGCTGTGAGTGGCAGGACTCAACATACAACAAAAACAATACTGCTGGGCCGTCCTGCCCCAGGGGTTCAAAAATTCCCACACCATCTTTGGGGAAACGTTAGCTAAAGACCTAAAAGATCTACCTCTGGAGAAGGGAACCCTCCTTCAATATGCAGATGACATTCTGATCACCAGCCCGACTAAGGAGGCCTCTGAACTCCCTAGCCAATAAAAGATAGAAGGTGTCCAAGGAAAAGGCTCAAATATCACAAACTAAGGTGGCCTTCCTGGGCTTCATTCGAACAGAAGGTCGGAGAAGCCCACCCCAGGAAAGGGAATAAGCCATTTGCAGCCTCAGCCTTCCTGAAACTAGAAGACAGCTTAGGGGTTCCTGGGGTGACCGGGGTTTGCTGCATCTGGATCCCTAACTACAGTCTAATAGCTGGGCCTCTATATGAAACACTGAAAGGAAAAGATGATGATCCTTTTGAATAGAATCCAGAAGCGGCCTTTCAAGATTGGAAAGAGCAGTCAATTCAGACCCTGGCCCTGGACCTCCCTAAGTTAGCTAAACCCTTTGACCTTTACATTCCTGGTCCAAGGTGAATCGCCCTTGGAGTATTAGTGCAAAAACTGGGACCACTTGAAATGGAACAATGCAAGAATGCCCTCCAGGCATTGGCCAGCCACCCCATCCGACCAGGATACTGGGGGTATCTAAAAACCTGGAAATCAGCAGCCCGCAAGGCCAGCTCCCTCCTAAGGGAAAAGGACGCCACTTGGTGATCCTAACCACCCACCATGCCATGAAGTTGCAGGGATTGCTCCGTGGGCACAATGACCTCGAGTGAGGAGGCCCTCCAACACCAACCTCCAGAGAGACAACCTGGGGCAATGGGCCCCCATGACGACTCGTGTGACCATCACTTGACCTGGAGCTTCTCTCAGAAAACAACAAGAGTGTGCCCCTAAAGAGCTGACTATTGCTTACAGGACTTACTGCACCCAGAGCCGAGCTAATAAACTTGGCAGGGGAACCGTAAATAACGCTGCCACCATAGAAAAACCTACAGACACCGTGGTGACGGGGGCCAATGAGACCGGCTGTACTCCTGGCTACTTCAAAAGGCCGTTGACTGAGTGGCCGTCATGGTCCTGGATCACCACCGGCCCTGGAATGTCTGGAAGTTGAGCAAGCAGGGCTGTGACACCTGGTGCTGTTTGTACGTTAATTCAGTTGGCCTAGCTGAAGAAAGCACAGACTACTGGTCAGAGCATCTAGGCTGGCAGAAACCGTCAGCCTAAGGGGGCCGAACCAATGTGGAGCAGGGTAAAACCGCCCACCCCCTCAGCGTCTCTGCACATCTCTTTCCTGGACCCTTAAAGGTCATTAGAATCTATAAAACTGCCAATGCTGGTGCTCAGGCAGACGAGCAGTGAGGGAGGAGGCCTGCGGACAATCAATCTCACCTGGACGCTGCTGGGGAGAAGTCCTGCCCCTACACCCGGGTATGAGGACACCCAACTCAGCACGAAGCATTTACAGAAGACGTGTCTGCACCCTCAGCGCCCCAAGAATGAGGAATGGGACAAAAGGCAGAGGAGGGCTTTGTCACTGGCAAAGCCCATTAAAAATTCCTGGGAGATAAAAATAGAATCTGGGCAATAAAATAAAGTCTAACCATTTTTTCCTTTGTGCTTTGTCTAATTTCACTTGCTCCTAGGTTTCCACATGCAGAGGTCCCACACCCGACACTTCAGACCCGATTTCCTAGTGCAAAATGGCTGGGCCGACACCTCAGCTCGTGGGGCCCCGTGCAGACTCTGCGACATAGAGCCTGAGCTCCAGGCAACCCAGCCCTCGAGAGCTCCGCCCCCTCACTCCCGCTGATGCTGACAGGATCCCTACACAGCAGCCAGGCCCACAACCCGCAGGGGAGCACACACTATCACCTCTCCATTCTCTGATCAAAATATAAAGATTTCCTTTGCTTCTGAACCAAAGTCAGTCTCGATCTGTTGGCTCCAATGACACTGGGCAGGGAGACCCTTGTTGGGGCCCACTCTGCAGGATCAGTAACAGAATTTGAGAACATTGTAACTTCAATGAACAGATGTGTGAGCCAAACTGTAATTAACATAGAGCAGTGTATAAGGCTCGTGTAAAATAAGATGTTTCTAACACTTCCATTTGATATTTCCATCACTTTATTATAAGCAAGTTCAGTGGAGGGGTTTGTCTTATTTGTCAGGTCAACAGTAGAGAAATGCAGTGATTTCTTTCCAAGGATGTACATCTAATAATCTTGGTTGAAGTTTCAACCTTGTTTCGAATGATTTTCCATTGAAAATGATACCTGTCTTTCAGCTCCTAGATTTCTGAGAAGTATAAAATCTTATATTTTTTATTACCAAAGGGGAAAGGTGGGAGGAGGGATAAATTAACAGTTTCAGATTAACATATACACACTGCTATGTATAAAATATATCATCAACAAGGAACTACTGTATAGCACAGGGAACTATACTCAATATTTTGTAATGACCCCTGAGGGGAAATAATCTGAAAAACCATAGATATCTATATCGACATCATCTATCAACTACAGATAAAATGGAAACTAAAGGAGGCCGATGGTGAGCGTTTCTGAACCTGAAGACTTCAATCATCTAAAGTTCGGACTCTGCCTACGGCCCAAGTCCCTTAATGAACACACATGTACCAGTAGCTTAAAAATTCCCCAGATTGGAGTTCGGGGAGACACTGATTTGGAAAAATCCCTTGTGTTCTCCTTACATACACGGGACCTTTCCTACAGCTACAACATGCCTGTGACACCCAGAAGATGGAACACGGTTGGATCAGGAAGATTTTGGAAAAGGCACTAAAACTCCTAATTTCCTGGTTATTGGGTTCACCCCTCCAGCCTTTTTCCTTAAAATCTCCCCACTTGAGTATGTCAGCACCTTCAACAACCAGTTGCACAGAAACTGGAATTTGTCCAAAGGAAGAAGGGGAAGGAGGAGAAACAAGGAGAGCCAAGCCCAAGATGTTCAGAGAGGCACATGTCACTCTACTTTCCAGTCAGGAAGAAGAATTAAGCAAAGGCGTAGCCTGCAACCGGGAACCAGAAGAGGGCCAAAAGCAAACCAGCGGTTCTGCGGAAAGCTCCCAAAAAAGCGAGTTGAAAAATGGAGCTCAGGGGCCCTGCAATTCACAAACCTGCAGAGTTATAAATGATAACTCTCGTCCACAAATATATTGAGGGAAGGCAACGAAGAGGATTTGAAATCAAGGCAGAATTGCAGGAAACAGATTTCAGGAGTTAGATTTGAATCGCCCCTAAAGCACAAGAAAAGCGGCCAAACGTCCACAATGATGCACTTGGCCAAAAAGACAATATGCGTTTTTTTCTGAATAAATTCAGGAAAAAACCCATAGGCCCTTTTTGGCCAACCAAGCAAGCCGGAAATGCAATTCAGCACTACAAAGGAGTCTCACTTCCCATCGGTCAAAAGGTCCTTCCTAAAAAAGTGTAAAAACAAGAAATGCAGGAGAGGCCAGGGAGGAAAGGGAGCCTTGTTACACTGATGGGAGGGATGTAAATTGCCAATGACAACTCTGGAGAAGGGTATGGTGTTTCCTAAAACATCTAAAAAACACAGCTAGAGAGAAAGGGGCACATCCACTCATGGGGGTATAAATTGGGAAAACGAAAAATCAGCAAGACACAGGCACCCCAAAGTTTAGGGCTGCTCTGTTGACAAGGACCTCCACTTAATTCTACCTTAAATATCCCAGGAAAGAGAAAAATGGATAAAGAATTTGTGGTCCTTATGTACAATACAATATCACTCGGGCGTGAAATCAATATCATAAGGCTAGTAGCAGCATGATGAGTGGATTTAGGTACGACAATTCTAAGTGAAATAAGTCACACAGAAAATGACACTTATCATAAGATATCACTAACAGAAGTAATGTAAAAACCGTTACACTTGAACGGAATTACAAAACAGAACAGAGTCACACATTTAGAAAACACACTATGGTTGCTTAATGGGAAAGGTGAGCTGGGGTGATGCAAAAACAAGGATTTCAAATTAGCTCAAATAACGTTCCATAAACCCAATATGTAATAGACAAGACTTACTCCTTGCTCAGTGAATTGGACTCAACACCCCCTATTCACCGCACAAGAACATATCTGACTAGTAAGAATCTTAAAACCTATGTATTGATATCTCTCTGTTAGAGTGTCAAGTGGGTGTAAAGCGGCATAAACACAGCAGTGAAAAGCAGCTAAACCCCATTATAAAAATAATTTACTTTTAAAAACCCATGAAACAAAGACAGTGAAAGAGAGAGAAATTCTTACACAATTCGTTCAGGGGCTGTGATGCAACTTGGATTGACCATATCTAGACCCACAGCTGGATGAGACATAAGGATGGACACTCTTGGGGCTGAGAGGTTTGGTGAGGTTGGGTGAGCAAACGCAGACCGTTTAAAGTAATACAGCGTGCTACCCATCGCATGGGTCCCAAATCTCAGGTTCAGGGGCATCTTCCTACATCGAAAACATGCATGAGAAACCCAGAAGATGGTACACCATGTGATGGGGAAAGGTTTCTAAAACGCACCTCATTTCTCATCTCCTTGTGCTCGGCTTCGCCATTCCAGCCACTTTACTAGCAATCTCCCTACTTGGAACATCAGCACCTTTAACCTCCAGTTCCGTACAGGTTGCAATTTGTCCTGAGGATGAACGGGAAGACGGGGAACAAATGAGAGACTAGCTCTTGGTGTTGGGACAGGCACAGGTCACTCTCTTTTCCCATCCGGAAGAAGAATTAACCACAGGCTCAGCCTGCCCCCCGGAACCAGAACAGGGCCTGAAGCCATCCTGTGCTTTTGCGGCCATCTCCTGAAAAAGCGAGTTGTAAAATGGAGCTTCAGGGCACTGCAATTCACAAACCTGCACAGTTATAAATGATAACTCTCGTCCACAAATATATTGAGGGAAGGCAAAGAAGAGGATTTGAAATCAAGGCAGAATTGCAGGAAACAGATTTCAGGAGGTAGATTCGAATCGCCTTTAAAGCACATGAAAAGCGGCAAAACGTTGACAATGATGCCCTTGGCCAAAAAGGGCGTATGCGTTTTTTCCTGAATATATTCAGGAAAAAACGCATACGCCCTTTTTGGCCAACCAAGCAACCTGGAAAGGCAAATCAGCACTACAAAGAAGTCTCGCTTCCCATCGGTCAAAAGGGCCATGCTGAAAAAAGTGTCAAAATCAGAAATGCAGGACAGGCCATGGAGAAATGGGAGCCTTGCTACACTGATGGGCGGGATGTAAATTGAAAACAGGCACTCTGGAGAAGTGTATGGTGTGTCCGGAAACATCTAAAAAACAAAGCTTAGAGAGCACAGGGCACTTCCACGCATGGGGGTATAAAGTGGGAAAATTGAAAATCAACAAGACACAAGCACCCCAAAGTTTAGGGCTGCTCTGTTGACAAGGACCTCCACTTCATTCCACCTTAAATATCCCAGGAAAGAGAAAAATGGATAAAAAAGTTGTGGTCCTTATGTACAATGGAATATCACTCAGCCATGAAATCAATGTCATAAGGCTAGTAGCAGCATGATGAGTGGATTTAGGTACGACGATTGTAAGTGAAATAAGTCACACAGAAAAGGACACTTCTCCTAAGGTGTCACTTATAGAGGGAATGTAAAAACCGTTACACTTGAACTGAATTATAAAACAGAACAGAGTCACACATGCAGAAATCACACTATGGCTGCTTAACGGGAAAGGTGAGGTGGGGTGATACATAAAACAAGAGTTTCAAATTAGCTCAGATACCGTTCCATAAACCCAATATATAATAGACAAGACCTACTCCTTGCTCAGAGAACTGGACTCAACACGCCCGATTCACCGCACAAGAATATATCTGACTAGTAATAATCTTAAAACCTATGTATTGATATCTCTCTGTTAGTGTGTCAAGTGGGTGTAAAGCGGCATAAACACAGCCGTGATAAGCAGCTAAACCCCATTATAAAAATAAATTACTTTTAAAAACCCTTGAAACAAAGACAGTGAAAGAGAGAGAAATTCTTACACAATTTGTTCAGGGGCTGTGATGCAACCTGGATTGACCATATCTAGACCCACAGCTGGATGAGACATAAGGGTGGACACTCTTGGGGCTGAGAGGTTTGGTGAGGTTGGGTGAGCAAACGCAGACCCTTTAAAGTAATACTGCATGCTACCCATCGCATGGGTCCCAAATCTCCAGGTTCAAAGGCATCTTCCTACATCGAAAACATGCATGAGAAACCCAGAAGATGGTACACCGTGTGATGGGGAAAGGTTTCTAAAACGCACCCCATTTCTCAGCTCCTTGTGGTCGGGTTCGCCATTCCAGCCACTTTACTAGCAATCTCCCTACTTGGAGCATCAGCACCTTTAACCTCCTGTTCCGTACAGGTTGCAATTTGTCCTGAGGATGCACGGGAAAATGGGGAACCAATGAGAGACTAGCTCTTGGTGTTGGGACAGGCACAGGTCACTCTATTTTCCCATCAGGAAGAAGAATTAACCACAGGCTCAGCCTGCCCCCCGGAACCAGAACAGGGCCTGAAGCCATCCTGCGCTTTTGCGGCCAGCTCCCAAAAAAGCGACTTGTAAAATGGAGCTTCAGGGCACTGCAATTCACAAACCTGCAGAGTTATAAATGATAACTCTCGTCCACAAATATATTGAGGGAAGGCAAAGAAGAGGATTTGAAATCAAGGCAGAATTGCAGGAAACAGATTTCAGGAGGTAGATGCGAATCGCCTTTAAAGCACATGAAAAGCGGCAAAACGTTGACAATGATGCCCTTGGCCAAAAAGGGCGTATGCGTTTTTTTCTGAATATATTCAGGAAAAAACGCATACGCCCTTTTTGGCCAACCAAGCAACCTGGAAAGGCAAATCAGCGCTACAAAGAAGTCTCGCTTCCCATCGGTCAAAAGGGCCATGCTGAAAAAAGTGTCAAAACCAGAAATGCAGGACAGGCCATGGAGGAATCGGAGCCTTGCTACACTGATGGGCGGGATGTATATCGCCAACAGCCACTCTGGAGAAGTGTACGGTGTGTCCTGAAACATCTAAAAAACACAGCTTAGAGAGCATAGGGCACTTCCACGCATGGGGGGATAAAGTGGGAAAATTGAAAATCAGCAAGACACAAGCACCCCAAAGTTTAGGGCTGCTCTGTTGACAAGGACCTCCACTTCATTCCACCTTAAATATCCCAGGAAAGCGAAAAATGGATAAAAAAGTTGTGGTCCTTATGTACAATGGAATATCACTCAGCCATGAAATCAATGTCATAAGGCTAGTAGCAGCATGATGAGTGGATTTAGGTAAGACGATTCTAAGTGAAATAAGTCACACAGAAAAGGACACTTCTCCTAAGGTGTCACTTATAGAGGGAATGTAAAAACAGTTACACTTGAACTGAATTACAAAACAGAACAGAGTCACACATGCAGAAAACACACTATGGCTGCTTAACGGGAAAGGTGAGGTGGGGTGATACATAAAACAAGAGTTTCAAATTAGCTCAGATACCGTTCCATAAACCCAATATGTAATAGACAAGACCTACTCCTTGCTCAGAGAACTGGACTCAACACGCCCGATTCACCGCACAAGAATATATCTGACTAGTAATAATCTTAAAACCTATGTATTGATATCTCTCTGTTAGTGTGTCAAGTGGGTGTAAAGCGGCATAAACACAGCCGTGAAAAGCAGCTAAACCCCATTATAAAAATAAATTACTTTTAAAAACCCATGAAACAAAGACAGGGAAAGACAGAGAAATTCTTACACAATTCGTTCAGGGGCTGTGATGCAACCTGGATTTACCATATCTAGACCCACAGCTGGATGAGACATAAGGGTGGACACTCTTGGGGCTGAGAGGTTTGGTGAGGTTGGGTGAGCAAACGCAGACCCTTTAAAGTAATACTGCGTGCTACCCATCGCATGGGTCCCAAATCTCCAGGTTCAAGGGCATCTTCCTACATCGAAAACATGCATGAGAAACCCAGAAGATGGTACACCGTGTGATGGGGAAAGGTTTCTAAAACGCACCTCATTTCTCATCTCCTTGTGCTCGGGTTCGCCATTCCAGCCACTTTACTAGCAATCTCCCTACTTGGAGCATCAGCACCTTTAACCTCCTGTTCCGTACAGGTTGCAATTTGTCCTGAGGATGCACGGGAAGACGGGGAACCAATGAGAGACTAGCTCTTGGTGTTGGGACATTCACAGGTCACTCTATTTTCCCATCAGGAAGAAGAATTAACCACAGGCTCAGCCTGCCCCCCGGAACCAGAACAGGGCCTGAAGCCATCCTGCGCTTTTGCGGCCAGCTCCCAAAAAAGCGACTTGTAAAATGGAGCTTCAGGGCACTGCAATTCACAAACCTGCGAGTTATAAATGATAACTCTCGTCCACAAATATATTGAGGGAAGGCAAAGAAGAGGATTTGAAATCAAGGCAGAATTGCAGGAAACAGATTTCAGGAGGTAGATTCGAATCGCCTTTAAAGCACATGAAAAGCGGCAAAACGTTGACAATGATGCCCTTGGCCAAAAAGGGCGTATGTGTTTTTTCCTGAATATATTCTGGAAAAAACGCATACGCCCTTTTTGGCCAACCAAGCAACCTGGAAAGGCAAATCAGCGCTACAAAGAAGTCTCGCTTCCCATCGGTCAAAAGAGCCATGCTGAAAAAAGTGTCAAAACCAGAAATGCAGGACAGGCCATGGAGAAATGGGAGCCTTGCTACACTGATGGGCGGGATGTAAATCGCCAACAGCCACTCTGGAGAAGTGTACGGTGTGTCCTGAAACATCTAAAAAACACAGCTTAGAGAGCTTAGGGCACTTCCACACATGGGGTATAAAGTGGGAAAATTGAAAATCAGCAAGACACAAGCACCCCAAAGTTTAGGGCTGCTCTTTTGACAAGGACCTCTACTTCATTCCACCTTAAATATCCCAGGAAAGCGAAAAATGGATCAAAAAGTTGTGGTCCTTATGTACAATGGAATATCACTCAGCCATTGAATCAATGTCATAAGGCTAGTAGCAGCATGATGAGTGGATTTAGGTAAGACGATTCTAAGTGAAATAAGTCACACAGAAAATGACACTTCTCATAAGGTGTCACTTATAGAGGGAATGTAAAAACCTTTACACTTGAACTGAATTACAAAACAGAACAGAGTCACACATGCAGAAAACACACTATGGCTGCTTAACGGGAAAGGTGAGGTGGGGTGATACATAAAAAAAGAGTTTTAAATTAGCTCAGATACCGTTCCATAAACCCAATATGTAATAGACAAGACCTACTCCTTGCTCAGAGAACTGGACTCAACACGCCCGATTCACCGCACAAGAATATAACTGACTAGTAATAATCTTAAAACCTATGTATTGATATCTCTCTGTTAGTGTGTCAAGTGGGTGTAAAGCGGCATAAACACAGCCGTGAAAAGCAGCTAAACCCCATTATAAAAATAAATTACTTTTAAAAACCCATGAAACAAAGACAGGGAAAGAGAGAGAAATTCTTACACAATTCGTTCAGGGGCTGTGATGCAACCTGGATTGACCATATCTAGACCCACAGCTGGATGAGACATAAGGGTGGACACTCTTGGGGCTGAGAGGTTTGGTGAGGTTGGGTGAGCAAACGCAGACCCTTTAAAGTAATACTGCGTGCTACCCATCGCATGGGTCCCAAATCTCCAGGTTCAAGGGCATCTTCCTACATCGAAAACATGCATGAGAAACCCAGAAGATGGTACACCGTGTGATGGGGAAAGGTTTCTAAAACGCACCCCATTTCTCAGCTCCTTGTGGTCGGGTTCGCCATTCCAGCCACTTTACTAGCAATCTCCCTACTTGGAGCATCAGCACCTTTAACCTCCTGTTCCGTACAGGTTGCAATTTGTCCTGAGGATGCACGGGAAAATGGGGAACCAATGAGAGACTAGCTCTTGGTGTTGGGACAGGCACAGGTCACTCTATTTTCCCATCAGGAAGAAGAATTAACCACAGGCTCAGCCTGCCCCCCGGAACCAGAACAGGGCCTGAAGCCATCCTGCGCTTTTGCGGCCAGCTCCCAAAAAAGCGACTTGTAAAATGGAGCTTCAGGGCACTGCAATTCACAAACCTGCAGAGTTATAAATGATAACTCTCGTCCACAAATATATTGAGGGAAGGCAAAGAAGAGGATTTGAAATCAAGGCAGAATTGCAGGAAACAGATTTCAGGAGGTAGATGCGAATCGCCTTTAAAGCACATGAAAAGCGGCAAAACGTTGACAATGATGCCCTTGGCCAAAAAGGGCGTATGCGTTTTTTTCTGAATATATTCAGGAAAAAACGCATACGCCCTTTTTGGCCAACCAAGCAACCTGGAAAGGCAAATCAGCGCTACAAAGAAGTCTCGCTTCCCATCGGTCAAAAGGGCCATGCTGAAAAAAGTGTCAAAACCAGAAATGCAGGACAGGCCATGGAGGAATCGGAGCCTTGCTACACTGATGGGCGGGATGTATATCGCCAACAGCCACTCTGGAGAAGTGTACGGTGTGTCCTGAAACATCTAAAAAACACAGCTTAGAGAGCATAGGGCACTTCCACGCATGGGGGGATAAAGTGGGAAAATTGAAAATCAGCAAGACACAAGCACCCCAAAGTTTAGGGCTGCTCTGTTGACAAGGACCTCCACTTCATTCCACCTTAAATATCCCAGGAAAGCGAAAAATGGATAAAAAAGTTGTGGTCCTTATGTACAATGGAATATCACTCAGCCATGAAATCAATGTCATAAGGCTAGTAGCAGCATGATGAGTGGATTTAGGTAAGACGATTCTAAGTGAAATAAGTCACACAGAAAAGGACACTTCTCCTAAGGTGTCACTTATAGAGGGAATGTAAAAACAGTTACACTTGAACTGAATTACAAAACAGAACAGAGTCACACATGCAGAAAACACACTATGGCTGCTTAACGGGAAAGGTGAGGTGGGGTGATACATAAAACAAGAGTTTCAAATTAGCTCAGATACCGTTCCATAAACCCAATATGTAATAGACAAGACCTACTCCTTGCTCAGAGAACTGGACTCAACACGCCCGATTCACCGCACAAGAATATATCTGACTAGTAATAATCTTAAAACCTATGTATTGATATCTCTCTGTTAGTGTGTCAAGTGGGTGTAAAGCGGCATAAACACAGCCGTGAAAAGCAGCTAAACCCCATTATAAAAATAAATTACTTTTAAAAACCCATGAAACAAAGACAGGGAAAGACAGAGAAATTCTTACACAATTCGTTCAGGGGCTGTGATGCAACCTGGATTGACCATATCTAGACCCACAGCTGGATGAGACATAAGGGTGGACACTCTTGGGGCTGAGAGGTTTGGTGAGGTTGGGTGAGCAAACGCAGACCCTTTAAAGTAATACTGCGTGCTACCCATCGCATGGGTCCCAAATCTCCAGGTTCAAGGGCATCTTCCTACATCGAAAACATGCATGAGAAACCCAGAAGATGGTACACCGTGTGATGGGGAAAGGTTTCTAAAACGCACCTCATTTCTCATCTCCTTGTGCTCGGGTTCGCCATTCCAGCCACTTTACTAGCAATCTCCCTACTTGGAGCATCAGCACCTTTAACCTCCTGTTCCGTACAGGTTGCAATTTGTCCTGAGGATGCACGGGAAGACGGGGAACCAATGAGAGACTAGCTCTTGGTGTTGGGACATTCACAGGTCACTCTATTTTCCCATCAGGAAGAAGAATTAACCACAGGCTCAGCCTGCCCCCCGGAACCAGAACAGGGCCTGAAGCCATCCTGCGCTTTTGCGGCCAGCTCCCAAAAAAGCGACTTGTAAAATGGAGCTTCAGGGCACTGCAATTCACAAACCTGCGAGTTATAAATGATAACTCTCGTCCACAAATATATTGAGGGAAGGCAAAGAAGAGGATTTGAAATCAAGGCAGAATTGCAGGAAACAGATTTCAGGAGGTAGATTCGAATCGCCTTTAAAGCACATGAAAAGCGGCAAAACGTTGACAATGATGCCCTTGGCCAAAAAGGGCGTATGTGTTTTTTCCTGAATATATTCTGGAAAAAACGCATACGCCCTTTTTGGCCAACCAAGCAACCTGGAAAGGCAAATCAGCGCTACAAAGAAGTCTCGCTTCCCATCGGTCAAAAGAGCCATGCTGAAAAAAGTGTCAAAACCAGAAATGCAGGACAGGCCATGGAGAAATGGGAGCCTTGCTACACTGATGGGCGGGATGTAAATCGCCAACAGCCACTCTGGAGAAGTGTACGGTGTGTCCTGAAACATCTAAAAAACACAGCTTAGAGAGCTTAGGGCACTTCCACACATGGGGTATAAAGTGGGAAAATTGAAAATCAGCAAGACACAAGCACCCCAAAGTTTAGGGCTGCTCTTTTGACAAGGACCTCTACTTCATTCCACCTTAAATATCCCAGGAAAGCGAAAAATGGATCAAAAAGTTGTGGTCCTTATGTACAATGGAATATCACTCAGCCATTGAATCAATGTCATAAGGCTAGTAGCAGCATGATGAGTGGATTTAGGTAAGACGATTCTAAGTGAAATAAGTCACACAGAAAATGACACTTCTCATAAGGTGTCACTTATAGAGGGAATGTAAAAACCTTTACACTTGAACTGAATTACAAAACAGAACAGAGTCACACATGCAGAAAACACACTATGGCTGCTTAACGGGAAAGGTGAGGTGGGGTGATACATAAAACAAGAGTTTTAAATTAGCTCAGATACCGTTCCATAAACCCAATATGTAATAGACAAGACCTACTCCTTGCTCAGAGAACTGGACTCAACACGCCCGATTCACCGCACAAGAATATAACTGACTAGTAATAATCTTAAAACCTATGTATTGATATCTCTCTGTTAGTGTGTCAAGTGGGTGTAAAGCGGCATAAACACAGCCGTGAAAAGCAGCTAAACCCCATTATAAAAATAAATTACTTTTAAAAACCCATGAAACAAAGACAGGGAAAGAGAGAGAAATTCTTACACAATTCGTTCAGGGGCTGTGATGCAACCTGGATTGACCATATCTAGACCCACAGCTGGATGAGACATAAGGGTGGACACTCTTGGGGCTGAGAGGTTTGGTGAGGTTGGGTGAGCAAACGCAGACCCTTTAAAGTAATACTGCGTGCTACCCATCGCATGGGTCCCAAATCTCCAGGTTCAAGGGCATCTTCCTACATCGAAAACATGCATGAGAAACCCAGAAGATGGTACACCGTGTGATGGGGAAAGGTTTCTAAAACGCACCTCATTTCTCATCTCCTTGTGCTCGGGTTCGCCATTCCAGCCACTTTACTAGCAATCTCCCTACTTGGAGCTTCAGCACCTTTAACCTCCTGTTCCGTACAGGTTGCAATTTGTCCTGAGGATGAACGGGAAGACGGGGAACCAATGAGAGACTAGCTCTTGGTGTTGGGACAGGCACAGGTCACTCTATTTTCCCATCAGGAAGAAGAATTAACCACAGGCTCAGCCTGCCCCCCGGAAGCAGAACAGGGCCTGAAGCCATCCTGCTCTTTTGCGGCCAGCTCCAAAAAAAGCGACTTGTAAAATGGAGCTTCAGGGCACTGCAATTCACAAACCTGCAGAGTTATAAATGATAACTCTCGTCCACAAATATATTGAGGGAAGGCAAAGAAGAGGATTTGAAATCAAGGCAGAATTGCAGGAAACAGATTTCAGGAGGTAGATTCGAATCGCCTTTAAAGCACATGAAAAGCGGCAAAACGTTGACAATGATGCCCTTGGCCAAAAAGGGCGTATGCGTTTTTTCCTGAATATATTCAGGAAAAAACGCATACGCCCTTTTTGGCCAACCAAGCAACCTGGAAAGGCAAATCAGCGCTACAAAGAAGTCTCGCTTCCCATCGGTCAAAAGGGCCATGCTGAAAAAAGTGTCAAAACCAGAAATGCAGGACAGGCCATGGAGGAATCGGAGCCTTGCTACACTGATGGGCGGGATGTAAATCGCCAACAGCCACTCTGGAGAAGTGTACGGTGTGTCCTGAAACATCTAAAAAACACAGCTTAGAGAGCATAGGGCACTTCCACGCATGGGGGGATAAAGTGGGAAAATTGAAAATCAGCAAGACACAAGCACCCCAAAGTTTAGGGCTGCTCTGTTGACAAGGACCTCCACTTCATTCCACCTTAAATATCCCAGGAAAGCGAAAAATGGATCAAAAATTTGTGGTCCTTATGTACAATGGAATATCACTCAGCCATGAAATCAACGTCATAAGGCTAGTAGCAGCATGATGAGTGGATTTAGGTAAGACGATTCTAAGTGAAATAAGTCACACAGAAAAGGACACTTCTCCTAAGGTGTCACTTATAGACGGAATGTAAAAACCGTTACACTTAAACTGAATTATAAAACAGAACAGTCACACATGCAGAAAACACACTATGGCTGCTTAACGGGAAAGGTGAGGTGGGGTGATACATAAAACAAGAGTTTCAAATTAGCTCAGATACCGTTCCATAAACCCAATATGTAATAGACAAGACCTACTCCTTGCTCAGAGAACTGGACTCAACACGCCCGATTCACCGCACAAGAATATATCTGACTAGTAATAATCTTAAAACCTATGTATTGATATCTCTCTGTTAGTGTGTCAAGTGGGTGTAAAGCGGCATAAACACAGCCGTGAAAAGCAGCTAAACCCCATTTTAAAAATAAATTACTTTTAAAAACCCATGAAACAAAGACAGGGAAAGAGAGAGAAATTCTTACACAATTCGTTCAGGGGCTGTGATGCAACCTGGATTGACCATATCTAGACCCACAGCTGGATGAGACATAAGGGTGGACACTCTTGGGGCTGAGAGGTTTGGTGAGGTTGGGTGAGCAAACGCAGACCCTTTAAAGTAATACTGCGTGCTACCCATCGCATGGGTCCCAAATCTCCAGGTTCAAGGGCATCTTCCTACATCGAAAACATGCATGAGAAACCCAGAAGATGGTACACCGTGTGATGGGGAAAGGTTTCTAAAACGCACCTCATTTCTCATCTCCTTGTGCTCGGGTTCGCCATTCCAGCCACTTTACTAGCAATCTCCCTACTTGGAGCATCAGCACCTTTAACCTCCTGTTCCGTACAGGTTGCAATTTGTCCTGAGGATGAACGGGAAGACGGGGAACCAATGAGAGACTAGCTCTTGGTGTTGGGACAGGCACAGGTCACTCTATTTTCCCATCAGGAAGAAGAATTAACCACAGGCTCAGCCTACCCCCCGGAAGCAGAACAGGGCCTGAAGCCATCCTGCTCTTTTGCGGCCAGCTCCCAAAAAAGCGACTTGTTAAATGGAGCTTCAGGGCACTGCAATTCACAAACCTGCAGAGTTATAAATGATAACTCTCGTCCACAAATATATTGAGGGAAGGCAAAGAAGAGGATTTGAAATCCAGGCAGAATTGCAGGAAACAGATTTCAGGAGGTAGATTCGAATCGCCTTTAAAGCACATGAAAAGCGGCAAAACGTTGACAATGATGCCCTTGGCCAAAAAGGGCGTATGCGTTTTTTCCTGAATATATTCAGGAAAAAACGCATACGCCCTTTTTGGCCAACCAAGCAACCTGGAAAGGCAAATCAGCGCTACACAGAAGTCTCGCTTCCCATCGGTCAAAAGGGCCATGCTGAAAAAAGTGTCAAAACCAGAAATGCAGGACAGGCCATGGAGGAATCGGAGCCTTGCTAGACTGATGGGCGGGATGTAAATCGCCAACAGCCACTCTGGAGAAGTGTAAGGTGTGTCCTGAAACATCTAAAAAACACAGCTTAGAGAGCATAGGGCACTTCCACGCATGGGGGGATAAAGTGGGAAAATTGAAAATCAGCAAGACACAAGCACCCCAAAGTTTAGCGCTGCTCTGTTGACAAGGACCTCCACTTCATTCCACCTTAAATATCCCAGGAAAGCGAAAAATGGATCAAAAAGTTGTGGTCCTTATGTACAATGGAATATCACTCAGCCATGAAATCAATGTCATAAGGCTAGTAGCAGCATGATGAGTAGATTTAGGTAAGACGATTCTAAGTGAAATAAGTCACACAGAAAAGGACACTTCTCCTAAGGTGTCACTTATAGAGGGAATGTAAAAACCGTTACACATGAACTGAATTACAAAACAGAACAGAGTCACACATGCAGAAAACACACTATGGCTGCTTAACGGGAAAGGTGAGGTGGGGTGATACATAAAACAAGAGTTTCAAATTAGCTCAGATACCGTTCCATAAACCCAATATGTAATAGACAAGACCTACTCCTTGCTCAGAGAACTGGACTCAACACGCCCGATTCACCGCACAAGAATATATCTGACTAGTAATAATCTTAAAACCTATGTATTGATATCTCTCTGTTAGTGTGTCAAGTGGGTGTAAAGCAGCATAAACACAGCCGTGAAAAGCAGCTAAACCCCATTATAAAAATAAATTACTTTTAAAAACCCATGAAACAAAGACAGGGAAAGACAGAGAAATTCTTACACAATTCGTTCAGGGGCTGTGATGCAACCTGGATTGACCATATCTAGACCCACAGCTGGATGAGACATAAGGGTGGACACTCTTGGGGCTGAGAGGTTTGGTGAGGTTGGGTGAGCAAACGCAGACCCTTTGAAGTAATACTGCGTGCTACCCATCGCATGGGTCCCAAATCTCCAGGTTCAAGGGCATCTTCCTACATCGAAAACATGCATGAGAAACCCAGAAGATGGTACACCGTGTGATGGGGAAAGGTTTCTAAAACGCACCTCATTTCTCATCTCCTTGTGCTCGGGTTCGCCATTCCAGCCACTTTAGTAGCAATCTCCCTACTTGGAGCATCAGCATCTTTAACCTCCTGTTCCGTACAGGTTGCAATTTGTCCTGAGGATGAACGGGAAGACGGGGAACCAATGAGAGACTAGCTCTTGGTGTTGGGACAGGTACAGGTCACTCTATTTTCCCATCAGGAAGAAGAATTAACCACAGGCTCAGCCTGCCCCCCGGAACCAGAACAGGGCCTGAAGCCATCCTGCGCTTTTGCGGCCAGCTCCCAAAGAAGCGTCTTGTAAAATGGAGCTTCAGGGCACTGCAATTCACAAACCTGCGAGTTATAAATGATTACTCTCGTCCACAAATATATTGAGGGAAGGCAAAGAAGAGGATTTGAAATCAAGGCAGAATTGCAGGAAACAGATTTCAGGAGGTAGATTCGAATCGCCTTTAAAGCACATGAAAAGCGGCAAAACGTTGACAATGATGCCCTTGGCCAAAAAGGGCGTATGCGTTTTTTCCTGAATATATTCAGGAAAAAACGCATACGCCCTTTTTGGCCAACCAAGCAACCTGGAAAGGCAAATCAGCGCTACAAAGAAGTCTCGCTTCCCATCGGTCAAAAGGGCCATGCTGAAAAAAGTGTCAAAACCAGAAATGCAGGACAGGCCATGGAGGAATCGGAGCCTTGCTACACTGATGGGCGGGATGTAAATCGCCAACAGCCACTCTGGAGAAGTGTACGGTGTGTCCTGAAACATCTAAAAAACACAGCTTAGAGAGCATAGGGCACTTCCACGCATGGGGGGATAAAGTGGGAAAATTGAAAATCAGCAAGACACAAGCACCCCAAAGTTTAGGGCTGCTCTGTTGACAAGGACCTCCACTTCATTCCACCTTAAATATCCCAGGAAAGCGAAAAATGGATCAAAAAGTTGTGGTCCTTATGTACAATGGAATATCACTCAGCCATGAAATCAACGTCATAAGGCTAGTAGCAGCATGATGAGTGGATTTAGGTAAGACGATTCTAAGTGAAATAAGTCACACAGAAAAGGACACTTCTCCTAAGGTGTCACTTATAGACGGAATGTAAAAACCGTTACACTTGAACTGAATTACAAAACAGAACAGAGTCACACATGCAGAAAACACACTATGGCTGCTTAACGGGAAAGGTGAGGTGGGGTGATACATAAAACAAGAGTTTCAAATTAGTTCAGATACCGTTCCATAAACCCAATATGTAATAGACAAGACCTACTCCTTGCTCAGAGAACTGGACTCAACACGCCCGATTCACCGCACAAGAATATATCTGACTAGTAATAATCTTAAAACCTATGTATTGATATATCTTTGTTAGTGTGTCAAGTGGGTGTAAAGCGGCATAAACACAGCCGTGAAAAGCAGCTAAACCCCATTATAAAAATAAATTACTTTTAAAAACCCATGAAACAAAGACAGGGAAAGACAGAGAAATCCTTACACAATTCGTTCAGGGGCTGTGATGCAACCTGGATTGACCATATCTAGACCCACAGCTGGATGAGACATAAGGGTGGACACTCTTGGGGCTGAGAGGTTTGGTGAGGTTGGGTGAGCAAACGCAGACCCTTTAAAGTAATACTGCGTGCTACCCATCGCATGGGTCCCAAATCTCCAGGTTCAAGGGCATCTTCCTACATCGAAAACATGCATGAGAAACCCAGAAGATGGTACACCGTGTGATGGGGAAAGGTTTCTAAAACGCACCTCATTTCTCATCTCCTTGTGCTCGGGTTCGCCATTCCAGCCACTTTACTAGCAATCTCCCTACTTGGAGCATCAGCACCTTTAACCTCCTGTTCCGTACAGGTTGCAATTTGTCCTGAGGATGAACGGGAAGATGGGGAACCAATGAGAGACTAGCTCTTGGTGTTGGGACAGGCACAGGTCACTCTATTTTCCCATCAGGAAGAAGAATTAACCACAGGCTCAGCCTACCCCCCGGAACCAGAACAGGGCCTGAAGCCATCCTGCGCTTTTGCGGCCAGCTCCCAAAAAAGCGACATGTAAAATGGAGCTTCAGGGCACTGCAATTCACAAACCTGCAGAGTTATAAATGATAACTCTCGTCCACAAATATATTGAGGGAAGGCAAAGAAGAGGATTTGAAATCTAGGCAGAATTGCAGGAAACAGATTTCAGGAGGTAGATTCGAATCGCCTTTAAAGCACATGAAAAGTGGCAAAACGTTGACAATGATGCCCTTGGCCAAAAAGGGCGTATGCGTTTTTTCCTGAATATATTCAGGAAAAAACGCATACGCCCTTTTTGGCCAACCAAGCAACCTGGAAAGGCAAATCAGCGCTACAAAGAAGTCTCGCTTCCCATCGGTCAAAAGGGCCATGCTGAAAAAAGTGTCAAAACCAGAAATGCAGGACAGGCCATGGAGGAATCGGAGCCTTGCTACACTGATGGGCGGGATGTAAATCGCCAACAGCCACTCTGGAGAAGTGTACGGTGTGTCCTGAAACATCTAAAAAACACAGCTTAGAGAGCATAGGGCACTTCCACGCATGGGGGGATAAAGTGGGAAAATTGAAAATCAGCAAGACACAAGCACCCCAAAGTTTAGGGCTGCTCTGTTGACAAGGACCTCCACTTCATTCCACCTTAAATATCCCAGGAAAGCGAAAAATGGATCAAAAAGTTGTGGTCCTTATGTACAATGGAATATCACTCAGCCATGAAATCAATGTCATAAGGCTAGTAGCAGCATGATGAGTGGATTTAGGTAAGACGATTCTAAGTGAAATAAGTCACACAGAAAAGGACACTTCTCCTAAGGTGTCACTTATAGAGGGAATGTAAAAACCGTTACACTTGAACTGAATTACAAAACAGAACAGTCACACATGCAGAAAACACACTATGGCTGCTTAACGGGAAAGGTGAGGTGGGGTGATACATAAAACAAGAGTTTCAAATTAGCTCAGATACCGTTCCATAAACCCAATATGTAATAGACAACACCTACTCCTTGCTCAGAGAACTGGACTCAACACGCCCGATTCACCGCACAAGAATATATCTGACTAGTAATAATCTTAAAACCTATGTATTGATATCTCTCTGTTAGTGTGTCAAGTGGGTGTAAAGCGGCATAAACACAGCCGTGAAAAGCAGCTAAACCCCATTATGAAAATAAATTACTTTTAAAAACCCATGAAACAAAGACAGGGAAAGAGAGAGAAATTCTTACACAATTCGTTCAGGGGCTGTGATGCAACCTGGATTGACCATATCTAGACCCACAGCTGGATGAGACATAAGGGTGGACACTCTTGGGGCTGAGAGGTTTGGTGAGGTTGGGTGAGCAAACGCAGACCCTTTAAAGTAATACTGCGTGCTACCCATCACATGGGTCCCAAATCTCCAGGTTCAAGGGCATCTTCCTACATCGAATACATGCATGAGAAACCCAGAAGATGGTACACCGTGTGATGGGGAAAGGTTTCTAAAACGCACCTCATTTCTCATCTCCTTGTGCTCGGGTTCGCCATTCCAGCCACTTTACTAGCAATCTCCCTACTTGGAGCATCAGCACCTTTAACCTCCTGTTCCGTACAGGTTGCAATTTGTCCTGAGGATGAACGGGAAGACGGGGAACCAATGAGAGACTAGCTCTTGGTGTTGGGACAGGCACAGGTCACTCTATTTTCCCATCAGGAAGAAGAATTAACCACAGGCTCAGCCTGCCCCCCGGAAGCAGAACAGGGCCTGAAGCCATCCTGCTCTTTTGCGGCCAGCTCCCAAAAAAGCGACTTGTTAAATGGAGCTTCAGGGCACTGCAATTCACAAACCTGCAGAGTTATAAATGATAACTCTCGTACACAAATATATTGAGGGAAGGCAAAGAAGAGGATTTGAAATCAAGGCAGAATTGCAGGAAACAGATTTCAGGAGGTAGATTCGAATCGCCTTTAAAGCACATGAAAAGTGGCAAAACGTTGACAATGATGCCCTTGGCCAAAAAGGGCGTATGCGTTTTTTCCTGAATATATTCAGGAAAAAACGCATACGCCCTTTTTGGCCAACCAAGCAACCTGGAAAGGCAAATCAGCGCTACAAAGAAGTCTCGCTTCCCATCGGTCAAAAGGGCCATGCTGAAAAAAGTGTCAAAACCAGAAATGCAGGACAGGCCATGGAGGAATCGGAGCCTTGCTACACTGATGGGCGGGATGTAAATCGCCAACAGCCACTCTGGAGAAGTGTACGGTGTGTCCTGAAACATCTAAAAAACACAGCTTAGAGAGCATAGGGCACTTCCACGCATGGGGGGATAAAGTGGGAAAATTGAAAATCAGCAAGACACAAGCACCCCAAAGTTTAGGGCTGCTCTGTTGACAAGGACCTCCACTTCATTCCACCTTAAATATCCCAGGAAAGCGAAAAATGGATCAAAAAGTTGTGGTCCTTATGTACAATGGAATATCACTCAGCCATGAAATCAATGTCATAAGTCTAGTAGCAGCATGATGAGTGGATTTAGGTAAGACGATTCTAAGTGAAATAAGTCACACAGAAAAGGACACTTCTCCTAAGGTGTCACTTAAAGAGGGAATGTAAAAACCGTTACACTTGAACTGAATTACAAAACAGAACAGAGTCACACATGCAGAAAACACACTATGGCTGCTTAATGGGAAAGGTGAGGTGGGGTGATACATAAAACAAGAGTTTCAAATTAGCTCAGATACCGTTCCATAAACCCAATATGTAATAGACAAGACCTACTCCTTGCTCAGAGAACTGGACTCAACACGCCCGATTCACCGCACAAGAATATATCTGACTAGTAATAATCTTAAAACCTATGTATTGATATCTCTCTGTTAGTGTGTCAAGTGGGTGTAAAGCGGCATAAACACAGCCGTGAAAAGCAGCTAAACCCCATTATAAAAATAAATTACTTTTAAAAACCCATGAAACAAAGACAGGGAAAGAGAGAGAAATTCTTACACAATTCGTTCAGGGGCTGTGATGCAACCTGGATTGACCCTATCTAGACCCACAGCTGGATGAGACATAAGGGTGGACACTCTTGGGGCTGAGAGGTTTGGTGAGGTTGGGTGAGCAAACGCAGACCCTTTAAAGTAATACTGCGTGCTACCCATCGCATGGGTCCCAAATCTCCAGGTTCAAGGGCATCTTCCTACATCGAAAACATGCATGAGAAACCCAGAAGATGGTACACCGTTTGATGGGGAAAGGTTTCTAAAACGCACCTCATTTCTCATCTCCTTGTCCTCGGGTTCGCCATTCCAGCCACTTTACTAGCAATCTCCCTACTTGGAGCATCAGCACCTTTAACCTCCTGTTCCGTACAGGTTGCAATTTGTCCTGAGGATGCACGGGAAGACGGGGAACCAATGAGAGACTAGCTCTTGGTGTTGGGACAGGTACAGGTCACTCTATTTTCCCATCAGGAAGAAGAATTAACCACAGGCTCAGCCTGCCCCCCGGAACCAGAACAGGGCCTGAAGCCATCCTGCGCTTTTGCGGCCAGCTCCCAAAAAAGCGTCTTGTAAAATGGAGCTTCAGGGCACTGCAATTCACAAACCTGCGAGTTATAAATGATTACTCTCGTCCACAAATATATTGAGGGAAGGCAAAGAAGAGGATTTGAAATCAAGGCAGAATTGCAGGAAACAGATTTCAGGAGGTAGATTCGAATCGCCTTTAAAGCACATGAAAAGCGGCAAAACGTTGACAATGATGCCCTTGGCCAAAAAGGGCGTATGCGTTTTTTCCTGAATATATTCAGGAAAAAACGCATACGCCCTTTTTGGCCAACCAAGCAACCTCGAAAGGCAAATCAGCGCTACAAAGAAGTCTCGCTTCCCATCGGTCAAAAGGGCCATGCTGAAAAAAGTGTCAAAACCAGAAATGCAGGACAGGCCATGGAGGAATGGGAGCCTTGCTACACTGATGGGCGGGATGTAAATCGCCAACAGCCACTCTGGAGAAGTGTACGGTGTGTCCTGAAACATCTAAAAAACACAGCTTAGAGAGCATAGGGCACTTCCACGCATGGGGGGATAAAGTGGGAAAATTGAAAATCAGCAAGACACAAGCACCCCAAAGTTTAGGGCTGCTCTGTTGACAAGGACCTCCACTTCATTCCACCTTAAATATCCCAGGAAAGCGAAAAATGGATCAAAAAGTTGTGGTCATTATGTACAATGGAATATCACTCAGCCATGAAATCAACGTCATAAGGCTAGTAGCAGCATGATGAGTGGATTTAGGTAAGACGATTCTAAGTGAAATAAGTCACACAGAAAAGGACACTTCTCCTAAGGTGTCACTTATAGACGGAATGTAAAAACCGTTACACTTGAACTGAATTACAAAACAGAACAGAGTCACACATGCAGAAAACACACTATGGCTGCTTAACGGGAAAGGTGAGGTGGGGTGATACATAAAACAAGAGTTTCAAATTAGCTCAGATACCGTTCCATAAACCCAATATGTAATAGACAAGACCTACTCCTTGCTCAGAGAACTGGACTCAACACGCCCGATTCACTGCACAAGAATATATCTGACTAGTAATAATCTTAAAACCTATGTATTGATATCTCTCTGTTAGTGTGTCAAGTGGGTGTAAAGCGGCATAAACACAGCCGTGAAAAGCAGCTAAACCCCATTATAAAAATAAATTACTTTTAAAAACCCATGAAACAAAGACAGGGAAAGACAGAGAAATTCTTACACAATTCGTTCAGGGGCTGTGATGCAACCTGGATTGACCATATCTAGACCCACAGCTGGATGAGACATAAGGGTGGACACTCTTGGGGCTGAGAGGTTTAGTTAGGTTGGGTGAGCAAACGCAGACCCTTTGAAATAATACTGCGTGCTACCCATCGCATGGGTCCCAAATCTCCAGGTTCAAGGGCATCTTCCTACATCGAAAACATGCATGAGAAACCCAGAAGATGGTACACCGTGTGATGGGGAAAGGTTTCTAAAACGCACCTCATTTCTCATCTCCTTGTGCTCGGGTTCGCCATTCCAGCCACTTTACTAGCAATCTCCCTACTTGGAGCATCAGCACCTTTAACCTCCTGTTCCGTACAGGTTGCAATTTGTCCTGAGGATGCACGGGAAGACGGGGAACCAATGAGAGACTAGCTCTTGGTGTTGGGACAGGCACAGGTCACTGTATTTTCCCATCAGGAAGAAGAATTAACCACAGGCTCAGCCTGCCCCCCGGAACCAGAACAGGGCCTGAAGCCATCCTGCGCTTTTGCGGCCAGCTCCCAAAGAAGCGTCTTGTAAAATGGAGCTTCAGGGCACTGCAATTCACAAACCTGCGAGTTATAAATGATTACTCTCGTCCACAAATATATTGAGGGAAGGCAAAGAAGAGGATTTGAAATCAAGGCAGAATTGCAGGAAACAGATTTCAGGAGGTAGATTCGAATCGCCTTTAAAGCACATGAAAAGCGGCAAAACGTTGACAATGATGCCCTTGGCCAAAAAGGGCGTATGCGTTTTTTCCTGAATATATTCAGGAAAAAACGCATACGCCCTTTTTGGCCAACCAAGCAACCTGGAAAGGCAAATCAGCGCTACAAAGAAGTCTCGCTTCCCATCGGTCAAAAGGGCCATGCTGAAAAAAGTGTCAAAACCAGAAATGCAGGACAGGCCATGGAGAAATGGGAGCCTTGCTACACTGATGGGCGGGATGTAAATCGCCAACAGCCACTCTGGAGAAGTGTACGGTGTGTCCTGAAACATCTAAAAAACACAGCTTAGAGAGCATAGGGCACTTCCACGCATGGGGGGATAAAGTGGGAAAATTGAAAATTAGCAAGACTCAAGCACCCCAAAGTTTAGGGCTGCTCTGTTGACAAGGACCTCCACTTCATTCCACCTTAAATATCCCAGGAAAGCGAAAAATGGATCAAAAAGTTGTGGTCCTTATGTACAATGGAATATCACTCAGCCATGAAATCAATGTCATAAGGCTAGTAGCAGCATGATGAGTGGATTTAGGTAAGACGATTCTAAGTGAAATAAGTCACACAGAAAAGGACACTTCTCATAAGGTGTCACTTATAGAGGGAATGTAAAAACCGTTACACTTGAACTGAATTACAAAACAGAACAGAGTCACACATGCAGAAAACACACTATGGCTGCTTAACGGGAAAGGTGAGGTGGGGTGATACATAAAACAAGAGTTTCAAATTAGCTCAGATACCGTTCCATAAACCCAATATGTAATAGACAAGACCTACTCCTTGCTCAGAGAACTGGACTCAACACGCCCGATTCACCGCACAAGAATATATCTGACTAGTAATAATCTTAAAACCTATGTATTGATATCTCTCTGTTAGTGTGTCAAGTGGGTGTAAAGCGGCATAAACACAGCCGTGAAAAGCAGCTAAACCCCATTATAAAAATAAATTACTTTTAAAAACCCATGAAACAAAGACAGGGAAAGAGAGAGAAACTCTTACACAATTCGTTCAGGGGCTGTGATGCAACCTGGATTGACCATATCTAGACCCACAGCTGGATCAGACATAAGGGTGGACACTCTTGGGGCTGAGAGGTTTGGTGAGGTTGGGTGAGCAAACGCAGACCCTTTAAAGTAATACTGCGTGCTACCCATCGCATGGGTCCCAAATCACCAGGTTCAAGGGCATCTTCCTACATCGAAAACATGCATGAGAAACCCAGAAGATGGTACACCGTGTGATGGGGAAAGGTTTCTAAAACGCACCTCATTTCTCATCTCCTTGTGCTCGGGTTCGCCATTCCAGCCACTTTACTAGCAATCTCCCTACTTGGAGCATCAGCACCTTTAACCTCCTGTTCCGTACAGGTTGCAATTTGTCCTGAGGATGAACGGGAAGACGGGGAACCAATGAGAGACTAGCTCTTGGTGTTGGGACAGGCACAGGTCACTCTATTTTCCCATCAGGAAGAAGAATTAACCACAGGCTCAGCCTGCCCCCCGGAAGCAGAACAGGGCCTGAAGCCATCCTGCGCTTTTGCGGCCAGCTCCCAAAAAAGCGACTTGTAAAAGGAGCTTCAGGGCACTGCAATTCACAAACCTGCAGAGTTATTAATGATAACTCTCGTCCACAAATATATTTAGGGAAGGCAAAGAAGAGGATTTGAAATCAAGGCAGAATTGCAGGAAACAGATTTCAGGAGGTAGATTCGAATCGCCTTTAAGCACATGAAAAGCGGCAAAACGTTGACAATGATGCCCTTGGCCAAAAAGGGCGTATGCGTTTTTTCCTGAATATATTCAGGAAAAAACGCATACGCCCTTTTTGGCCAACCAAGCAACCTGGAAAGGCAAATCAGCGCTACAAAGAAGTCTCGCTTCCCATCGGTCAAAAGGGCCATGCTGAAAAAAGTGTCAAAACCAGAAATGCAGGACAGGCCATGGAGAAATGCGAGCCTTGCTACACTGATGGGCGGGATGTAAATCGCCAACAGCCACTCTGGAGAAGTGTACCGTGTGTCATGAAACATCTAAAAAACACAGCTTAGAGAGCATAGGGCACTTCCACTCATGGGGGGATAAAGTGGGAAAATTGAAAATCAGCAAGACACAAGCACCCCAAAGTTTAGGGCTGCTCTGTTGACAAAGACCTCCACTTCATTCCACCTTAAATATCCCAGGAAAGCGAAAAATGGATAAAAAAGTTGTGGTCCTTATGTACAATGGAATATCACTCAGCCATGAAATCAATGTCATAAGGCTAGTAGCAGCATGATGAGTGGATTTAGGTACGACGATTCTAAGTGAAATAAGTCACACAGAAAAGGACACTTCTCATATGGTGTCACTTATAGAGGGAATGTAAAAACCGTTACACTTGAACTGAATTACAAAACAGAACAGAGTCACACATGCAGAAAACACACTATGGCTGCTTAACGGGAAAGGTGAGGTGGGGTGATACATAAAACAAGAGTTTCAAATTAGCTCAGATACCGTTCCATAAACCCAATATGTAATAGACAAGACCTACTCCTTGCTCAGAGAACTGGACTCAACACGCCCGATTCACCGCACAAGAATATATCTGACTAGTAATAATCTTAAAACCTATGTATTGATATCTCTCTGTTAGTGTGTCAAGTGGGTGTAAAGCGGCATAAACACAGCCGTGAAAAGCAGCTAAACCCCATTATAAAAATAAATTACTTTTAAAAACCCATGAAACAAAGACAGGGAAAGACAGAGAAATTCTTACACAATTCGTTCAGGGGCTGTGATGCAACCTGGATTGACCATATCTAGACCCACAGCTGGATGAGACATAAGGGTGGACACTCTTGGGGCTGAGAGGTTTGGTGAGGTTGGGTGAGCAAACGCAGACCCTTTAAAGTAATACTGCGTGCTACCCATCGCATGGGTCCCAAATCTCCAGGTTCAAGGGCATCTTCCTACATCGAAAACATGCATGAGAAACCCAGAAGATGGTACACCGTGTGATGGGGAAAGGTTTCTAAAACGCACCTCATTTCTCATCTCCTTGTGCTCGGGTTCGCCATTCCAGCCACTTTACTAGCAATCTCCCTACTTGGAGCATCAGCACCTTTAACCTCCTGTTCCGTACAGGTTGTAATTTGTCCTGAGGATGCACGGGAAGACGGGGAACCAATGAGAGACTAGCTCTTGGTGTTGGGACAGGCACAGGTCACTCTATTTTCCCATCAGGAAGAAGAATTAACCACAGGCTCAGCCTGCCCCCCGGAACCAGAACAGGGCCTGAAGCCATCCTGCGCTTTTGCGGCCAGCTCCCAAAAAAGCGACTTGTAAAATGGAGCTTCAGGGCACTGCAATTCACAAACCTGCAGAGTTATAAATGATAACTCTCGTCCACAAATATATTGAGGGAAGGCAAAGAAGAGGATTTGAAATCAAGGCAGAATTGCAGGAAACAGATTTCAGGAGGTAGATTCGAATCGCCTTTAAAGCACATGAAAAGCGGCAAAACGTTGACAATGATGCCCTTGGCCAAAAAGGGCGTATGCGTTTTTTCCTGAATATATTCAGGAAAAAACGCATACGCCCTTTTTGGCCAACCAAGCAACCTGGAAAGGCAAATCAGCGCTACAAAGAAGTCTCGCTTCCCATCGGTCAAAAGGGCCATGCTGAAAAAAGTGTCAAAACCAGAAATGCAGGACAGGCCATGGAGGAATCGGAGCCTTGCTACAGTGATGGGCGGGATGTAAATCGCCAACAGCCACTCTGGAGAAGTGTACGGTGTGTCCTGAAACATCTAAAAAACACAGCTTAGAGAGCATAGGGCACTTCCACGCATGGGGGGATAAAGTGGGAAAATTGAAAATCAGCAAGACACAAGCACCCCAAAGTTTAGGGCTGCTCTGTTGACAAGGACCTCCACTTCATTCCACCTTAAATATCCCAGGAAAGCGAAAAATGGATCAAAAAGTTGTGGTCCTTATGTACAATGGAATATCACTCAGCCATGAAATCAATGTCATAAGGCTAGTAGCAGCATGATGAGTAGATTTAGGTAAGACGATTCTAAGTGAAATAAGTCACACAGAAAAGGACACTTCTCCTAAGGTGTCACTTATAGAGGGAATGTAAAAACCGTTACACATGAACTGAATTACAAAACAGAACAGAGTCACACATGCAGAAAACACACTATGGCTGCTTAACGGGAAAGGTGAGGTGGGGTGATACATAAAACAAGAGTTTCAAATTAGCTCAGATACCATTCCATAAACCCAATATGTAATAGACAAGACCTACTCCTTGCTCAGAGAACTGGACTCAACACGCCCGATTCACCGCACAAGAATATATCTGACTAGTAATAATCTTAAAACCTATGTATTGATATCTCTCTGTTAGTGTGTCAAGTTGGTGTAAAGCGGCATAAACACAGCCGTGAAAAGCAGCTAAACCCCATTATAAAAATAAATTACTTTTAAAAACCCATGAAACAAAGACAGGGAAAGAGAGAGAAATTCTTACACAATTCGTTCAGGGGCTGTGATGCAACCTGGATTGACCATATCTAGACCCACAGCTGGATGAGACATAAGGGTGGACACTCTTGGGGCTGAGAGGTTTGGTGAGGTTGGGTGAGCAAACGCAGACCCTTTAAAGTAATACTGCGTGCTACCCATCGCATGGGTCCCAAATCTCAAGGTTCAAGGGCATCTTCCTACATCGAAAACATGCATGAGAAACCCAGAAGATGGTACACCGTGTGATGGGAAAGGTTTCTAAAACGCACCTCATTTCTCATCTCCTTGTGCTCGGGTTCGCCATTCCAGCCACTTTACTAGCAATCTCCCTACTTGGAGCATCAGCACCTTTAACCTCCTGTTCCGTACAGGTTGCAATTTGTCCTGAGGATGAACGGGAAGACGGGGAACCAATGAGAGACTAGCTCTTGGTGTTGGGACAGGCACAGGTCACTCTATTTTCCCATCAGGAAGAAGAATTAACCACAGGCTCAGCCTGCCCCCCGGAAGCAGAACAGGGCCTGAAGCCATCCTGCTCTTTTGCGGCCAGCTCCCAAAAATGCGACTTGTAAAATGGAGCTTCAGGGCACTGCAATTCACAAACCTGCAGAGTTATAAATGATAACTCTCGTCCACAAATATATTGAGGGAAGGCAAAGAAGAGGATTTGAAATCAAGGCAGAATTGCAGGAAACAGATTTCAGGAGGTAGATTCGAATCGCCTTTAAAGCACATGAAAAGCGGCAAAACGTTGACAATGATGCCCTTGGCCAAAAAGGGCGTATGCGTTTTTTCCTGAATATATTCAGGAAAAAACGCATACGCCCTTTTTGGCCAACCAAGCAACCTGGAAAGGCAAATCAGCGCTACAAAGAAGTCTCGCTTCCCATCGGTCAAAAGGGCCATGCTGAAAAAAGTGTCAAAACCAGAAATGCAGGACAGGCCATGGAGGAATCGGAGCCTTGCTACACTGATGGGCGGGATGTAAATCGCCAACAGCCACTCTGGAGAAGTGTACGGTGTGTCCTGAAACATATAAAAAACACAGCTTAGAGAGCATAGGGCACTTCCACGCATGGGGGGATAAAGTGGGAAAATTGAAAATCAGCAAGACACAAGCACCCCAAAGTTTAGGGCTGCTCTGTTGACAAGGACCTCCACTTCATTCCACCTTAAATATCCCAGGAAAGCGAAAAATGGATCAAAAAGTTGTGGTCCTTATGTACAATGGAATATCACTCAGCCATGAAATCAATGTCATAAGGCTAGTAGCAGCATGATGAGTGGATTTAGGTAAGACGATTCTAAGTGAAATAAGTCACACAGAAAAGGACACTTCTCCTAAGGTGTCACTTATAGAGGGAATGTAAAAACCGTTACACTTGAACTGAATTACAAAACAGAACAGTCACACATGCAGAAAACACACTATGGCTGCTTAACGGGAAAGGTGAGGTGGGGTGATACATAAAACAAGAGTTTCAAATTAGCTCAGATACCGTTCCATAAACCCAATATGTAATAGACAACACCTACTCCTTGCTCAGAGAACTGGACTCAACACGCCCGATTCACCGCACAAGAATATATCTGACTAGTAATAATCTTAAAACCTATGTATTGATATCTCTCTGTTAGTGTGTCAAGTGGGTGTAAAGCGGCATAAACACAGCCGTGAAAAGCAGCTAAACCCCATTATAAAAATAAATTACTTTTAAAAACCCATGAAACAAAGACAGGGAAAGAGAGAGAAATTCTTACACAATTCGTTCAGGGGCTGTGATGCAACCTGGATTGACCATATCTAGACCCACAGCTGGATGAGACATAAGGGTGGACACTCTTGGGGCTGAGAGGTTTGGTGAGGTTGGGTGAGCAAACGCAGACCCTTTAAAGTAATACTGCGTGCTACCCATCACATGGGTCCCAAATCTCCAGGTTCAAGGGCATCTTCCTACATCGAATACATGCATGAGAAACCCAGAAGATGGTACACCGTGTGATGGGGAAAGGTTTCTAAAACGCACCTCATTTCTCATCTCCTTGTGCTCGGGTTCGCCATTCCAGCCACTTTACTAGCAATCTCCCTACTTGGAGCATCAGCACCTTTAACCTCCTGTTCCGTACAGGTTGCAATTTGTCCTGAGGATGAACGGGAAGACGGGGAACCAATGAGAGACTAGCTCTTGGTGTTGGGACAGGCACAGGTCACTCTATTTTCCCATCAGGAAGAAGAATTAACCACAGGCTCAGCCTGCCCCCCGGAAGCAGAACAGGGCCTGAAGCCATCCTGCTCTTTTGCGGCCAGCTCCCAAAAAAGCGACTTGTTAAATGGAGCTTCAGGGCACTGCAATTCACAAACCTGCAGAGTTATAAATGATAACTCTCGTACACAAATATATTGAGGGAAGGCAAAGAAGAGGATTTGAAATCAAGGCAGAATTGCAGGAAACAGATTTCAGGAGGTAGATTCGAATCGCCTTTAAAGCACATGAAAAGTGGCAAAACGTTGACAATGATGCCCTTGGCCAAAAAGGGCGTATGCGTTTTTTCCTGAATATATTCAGGAAAAAACGCATACGCCCTTTTTGGCCAACCAAGCAACCTGGAAAGGCAAATCAGCGCTACAAAGAAGTCTCGCTTCCCATCGGTCAAAAGGGCCATGCTGAAAAAAGTGTCAAAACCAGAAATGCAGGACAGGCCATGGAGGAATCGGAGCCTTGCTACACTGATGGGCGGGATGTAAATCGCCAACAGCCACTCTGGAGAAGTGTACGGTGTGTCCTGAAACATCTAAAAAACACAGCTTAGAGAGCATAGGGCACTTCCACGCATGGGGGGATAAAGTGGGAAAATTGAAAATCAGCAAGACACAAGCACCCCAAAGTTTAGGGCTGCTCTGTTGACAAGGACCTCCACTTCATTCCACCTTAAATATCCCAGGAAAGCGAAAAATGGATCAAAAAGTTGTGGTCCTTATGTACAATGGAATATCACTCAGCCATGAAATAAATGTCATAAGTCTAGTAGCAGCATGATGAGTGGATTTAGGTAAGACGATTCTAAGTGAAATAAGTCACACAGAAAAGGACACTTCTCCTAAGGTGTCACTTAAAGAGGGAATGTAAAAACCGTTACACTTGAACTGAATTACAAAACAGAACAGAGTCACACATGCAGAAAACACACTATGGCTGCTTAACGGGAAAGGTGAGGTGGGGTGATACATAAAACAAGAGTTTCAAATTAGCTCAGATACCGTTCCATAAACCCAATATGTAATAGACAAGACCTACTCCTTGCTCAGAGAACTGGACTCAACACGCCCGATTCACCGCACAAGAATATATCTGACTAGTAATAATCTTAAAACCTATGTATTGATATCTCTCTGTTAGTGTGTCAAGTGGGTGTAAAGCGGCATAAACACAGCCGTGAAAAGCAGCTAAACCCCATTATAAAAATAAATTACTTTTAAAAACCCATGAAACAAAGACAGGGAAAGAGAGAGAAATTCTTACACAATTCGTTCAGGGGCTGTGATGCAACCTGGATTGACCCTATCTAGACCCACAGCTGGATGAGACATAAGGGTGGACACTCTTGGGGCTGAGAGGTTTGGTGAGGTTGGGTGAGCAAACGCAGACCCTTTAAAGTAATACTGCGTGCTACCCATCGCATGGGTCCCAAATCTCCAGGTTCAAGGGCATCTTCCTACATCGAAAACATGCATGAGAAACCCAGAAGATGGTACACCGTTTGATGGGGAAAGGTTTCTAAAACGCACCTCATTTCTCATCTCCTTGTCCTCGGGTTCGCCATTCCAGCCACTTTACTAGCAATCTCCCTACTTGGAGCATCAGCACCTTTAACCTCCTGTTCCGTACAGGTTGCAATTTGTCCTGAGGATGCACGGGAAGACGGGGAACCAATGAGAGACTAGCTCTTGGTGTTGGGACAGGTACAGGTCACTCTATTTTCCCATCAGGAAGAAGAATTAACCACAGGCTCAGCCTGCCCCCCGGAACCAGAACAGGGCCTGAAGCCATCCTGCGCTTTTGCGGCCAGCTCCCAAAAAAGCGTCTTGTAAAATGGAGCTTCAGGGCACTGCAATTCACAAACCTGCGAGTTATAAATGATTACTCTCGTCCACAAATATATTGAGGGAAGGCAAAGAAGAGGATTTGAAATCAAGGCAGAATTGCAGGAAACAGATTTCAGGAGGTAGATTCGAATCGCCTTTAAAGCACATGAAAAGCGGCAAAACGTTGACAATGATGCCCTTGGCCAAAAAGGGCGTATGCGTTTTTTCCTGAATATATTCAGGAAAAAACGCATACGCCCTTTTTGGCCAACCAAGCAACCTCGAAAGGCAAATCAGCGCTACAAAGAAGTCTCGCTTCCCATCGGTCAAAAGGGCCATGCTGAAAAAAGTGTCAAAACCAGAAATGCAGGACAGGCCATGGAGGAATGGGAGCCTTGCTACACTGATGGGCGGGATGTAAATCGCCAACAGCCACTCTGGAGAAGTGTACGGTGTGTCCTGAAACATCTAAAAAACACAGCTTAGAGAGCATAGGGCACTTCCACGCATGGGGGGATAAAGTGGGAAAATTGAAAATCAGCAAGACACAAGCACCCCAAAGTTTAGGGCTGCTCTGTTGACAAGGACCTCCACTTCATTCCACCTTAAATATCCCAGGAAAGCGAAAAATGGATCAAAAAGTTGTGGTCATTATGTACAATGGAATATCACTCAGCCATGAAATCAACGTCATAAGGCTAGTAGCAGCATGATGAGTGGATTTAGGTAAGACGATTCTAAGTGAAATAAGTCACACAGAAAAGGACACTTCTCCTAAGGTGTCACTTATAGACGGAATGTAAAAACCGTTACACTTGAACTGAATTACAAAACAGAACAGAGTCACACATGCAGAAAACACACTATGGCTGCTTAACGGGAAAGGTGAGGTGGGGTGATACATAAAACAAGAGTTTCAAATTAGCTCAGATACCGTTCCATAAACCCAATATGTAATAGACAAGACCTACTCCTTGCTCAGAGAACTGGACTCAACACGCCCGATTCACTGCACAAGAATATATCTGACTAGTAATAATCTTAAAACCTATGTATTGATATCTCTCTGTTAGTGTGTCAAGTGGGTGTAAAGCGGCATAAACACAGCCGTGAAAAGCAGCTAAACCCCATTATAAAAATAAATTACTTTTAAAAACCCATGAAACAAAGACAGGGAAAGACAGAGAAATTCTTACACAATTCGTTCAGGGGCTGTGATGCAACCTGGATTGACCATATCTAGACCCACAGCTGGATGAGACATAAGGGTGGACACTCTTGGGGCTGAGAGGTTTAGTTAGGTTGGGTGAGCAAACGCAGACCCTTTGAAATAATACTGCGTGCTACCCATCGCATGGGTCCCAAATCTCCAGGTTCAAGGGCATCTTCCTACATCGAAAACATGCATGAGAAACCCAGAAGATGGTACACCGTGTGATGGGGAAAGGTTTCTAAAACGCACCTCATTTCTCATCTCCTTGTGCTCGGGTTCGCCATTCCAGCCACTTTACTAGCAATCTCCCTACTTGGAGCATCAGCACCTTTAACCTCCTGTTCCGTACAGGTTGCAATTTGTCCTGAGGATGCACGGGAAGACGGGGAACCAATGAGAGACTAGCTCTTGGTGTTGGGACAGGCACAGGTCACTGTATTTTCCCATCAGGAAGAAGAATTAACCACAGGCTCAGCCTGCCCCCCGGAACCAGAACAGGGCCTGAAGCCATCCTGCGCTTTTGCGGCCAGCTCCCAAAGAAGCGTCTTGTAAAATGGAGCTTCAGGGCACTGCAATTCACAAACCTGCGAGTTATAAATGATTACTCTCGTCCACAAATATATTGAGGGAAGGCAAAGAAGAGGATTTGAAATCAAGGCAGAATTGCAGGAAACAGATTTCAGGAGGTAGATTCGAATCGCCTTTAAAGCACATGAAAAGCGGCAAAACGTTGACAATGATGCCCTTGGCCAAAAAGGGCGTATGCGTTTTTTCCTGAATATATTCAGGAAAAAACGCATACGCCCTTTTTGGCCAACCAAGCAACCTGGAAAGGCAAATCAGCGCTACAAAGAAGTCTCGCTTCCCATCGGTCAAAAGGGCCATGCTGAAAAAAGTGTCAAAACCAGAAATGCAGGACAGGCCATGGAGAAATGGGAGCCTTGCTACACTGATGGGCGGGATGTAAATCGCCAACAGCCACTCTGGAGAAGTGTACGGTGTGTCCTGAAACATCTAAAAAACACAGCTTAGAGAGCATAGGGCACTTCCACGCATGGGGGGATAAAGTGGGAAAATTGAAAATTAGCAAGACTCAAGCACCCCAAAGTTTAGGGCTGCTCTGTTGACAAGGACCTCCACTTCATTCCACCTTAAATATCCCAGGAAAGCGAAAAATGGATCAAAAAGTTGTGGTCCTTATGTACAATGGAATATCACTCAGCCATGAAATCAATGTCATAAGGCTAGTAGCAGCATGATGAGTGGATTTAGGTAAGACGATTCTAAGTGAAATAAGTCACACAGAAAAGGACACTTCTCATAAGGTGTCACTTATAGAGGGAATGTAAAAACCGTTACACTTGAACTGAATTACAAAACAGAACAGAGTCACACATGCAGAAAACACACTATGGCTGCTTAACGGGAAAGGTGAGGTGGGGTGATACATAAAACAAGAGTTTCAAATTAGCTCAGATACCGTTCCATAAACCCAATATGTAATAGACAAGACCTACTCCTTGCTCAGAGAACTGGACTCAACACGCCCGATTCACCGCACAAGAATATATCTGACTAGTAATAATCTTAAAACCTATGTATTGATATCTCTCTGTTAGTGTGTCAAGTGGGTGTAAAGCGGCATAAACACAGCCGTGAAAAGCAGCTAAACCCCATTATAAAAATAAATTACTTTTAAAAACCCATGAAACAAAGACAGGGAAAGAGAGAGAAACTCTTACACAATTCGTTCAGGGGCTGTGATGCAACCTGGATTGACCATATCTAGACCCACAGCTGGATCAGACATAAGGGTGGACACTCTTGGGGCTGAGAGGTTTGGTGAGGTTGGGTGAGCAAACGCAGACCCTTTAAAGTAATACTGCGTGCTACCCATCGCATGGGTCCCAAATCTCCAGGTTCAAGGGCATCTTCCTACATCGAAAACATGCATGAGAAACCCAGAAGATGGTACACCGTGTGATGGGGAAAGGTTTCTAAAACGCACCTCATTTCTCATCTCCTTGTGCTCGGGTTCGCCATTCCAGCCACTTTACTAGCAATCTCCCTACTTGGAGCATCAGCACCTTTAACCTCCTGTTCCGTACAGGTTGCAATTTGTCCTGAGGATGAACGGGAAGACGGGGAACCAATGAGAGACTAGCTCTTGGTGTTGGGACAGGCACAGGTCACTCTATTTTCCCATCAGGAAGAAGAATTAACCACAGGCTCAGCCTGCCCCCCGGAAGCAGAACAGGGCCTGAAGCCATCCTGCGCTTTTGCGGCCAGCTCCCAAAAAAGCGACTTGTAAAAGGAGCTTCAGGGCACTGCAATTCACAAACCTGCAGAGTTATTAATGATAACTCTCGTCCACAAATATATTGAGGGAAGGCAAAGAAGAGGATTTGAAATCCAGGCAGAATTGCAGGAAACAGATTTCAGGAGGTAGATTCGAATCGCCTTTAAAGCACATGAAAAGCGGCAAAACGTTGACAATGATGCCCTTGGCCAAAAAGGGCGTATGCGTTTTTTCCTGAATATATTCAGGAAAAAACGCATACGCCCTTTTTGGCCAACCAAGCAACCTGGAAAGGCAAATCAGCGCTACACAGAAGTCTCGCTTCCCATCGGTCAAAAGGGCCATGCTGAAAAAAGTGTCAAAACCAGAAATGCAGGACAGGCCATGGAGGAATCGGAGCCTTGCTAGACTGATGGGCGGGATGTAAATCGCCAACAGCCACTCTGGAGAAGTGTAAGGTGTGTCCTGAAACATCTAAAAAACACAGCTTAGAGAGCATAGGGCACTTCCACGCATGGGGGGATAAAGTGGGAAAATTGAAAATCAGCAAGACACAAGCACCCCAAAGTTTAGCGCTGCTCTGTTGACAAGGACCTCCACTTCATTCCACCTTAAATATCCCAGGAAAGCGAAAAATGGATCAAAAAGTTGTGGTCCTTATGTACAATGGAATATCACTCAGCCATGAAATCAATGTCATAAGGCTAGTAGCAGCATGATGAGTAGATTTAGGTAAGACGATTCTAAGTGAAATAAGTCACACAGAAAAGGACACTTCTCCTAAGGTGTCACTTATAGAGGGAATGTAAAAACCGTTACACATGAACTGAATTACAAAACAGAACAGAGTCACACATGCAGAAAACACACTATGGCTGCTTAACGGGAAAGGTGAGGTGGGGTGATACATAAAACAAGAGTTTCAAATTAGCTCAGATACCGTTCCATAAACCCAATATGTAATAGACAAGACCTACTCCTTGCTCAGAGAACTGGACTCAACACGCCCGATTCACCGCACAAGAATATATCTGACTAGTAATAATCTTAAAACCTATGTATTGATATCTCTCTGTTAGTGTGTCAAGTGGGTGTAAAGCAGCATAAACACAGCCGTGAAAAGCAGCTAAACCCCATTATAAAAATAAATTACTTTTAAAAACCCATGAAACAAAGACAGGGAAAGACAGAGAAATTCTTACACAATTCGTTCAGGGGCTGTGATGCAACCTGGATTGACCATATCTAGACCCACAGCTGGATGAGACATAAGGGTGGACACTCTTGGGGCTGAGAGGTTTGGTGAGGTTGGGTGAGCAAACGCAGACCCTTTGAAGTAATACTGCGTGCTACCCATCGCATGGGTCCCAAATCTCCAGGTTCAAGGGCATCTTCCTACATCGAAAACATGCATGAGAAACCCAGAAGATGGTACACCGTGTGATGGGGAAAGGTTTCTAAAACGCACCTCATTTCTCATCTCCTTGTGCTCGGGTTCGCCATTCCAGCCACTTTAGTAGCAATCTCCCTACTTGGAGCATCAGCATCTTTAACCTCCTGTTCCGTACAGGTTGCAATTTGTCCTGAGGATGAACGGGAAGACGGGGAACCAATGAGAGACTAGCTCTTGGTGTTGGGACAGGTACAGGTCACTCTATTTTCCCATCAGGAAGAAGAATTAACCACAGGCTCAGCCTGCCCCCCGGAACCAGAACAGGGCCTGAAGCCATCCTGCGCTTTTGCGGCCAGCTCCCAAAGAAGCGTCTTGTAAAATGGAGCTTCAGGGCACTGCAATTCACAAACCTGCGAGTTATAAATGATTACTCTCGTCCACAAATATATTGAGGGAAGGCAAAGAAGAGGATTTGAAATCAAGGCAGAATTGCAGGAAACAGATTTCAGGAGGTAGATTCGAATCGCCTTTAAAGCACATGAAAAGCGGCAAAACGTTGACAATGATGCCCTTGGCCAAAAAGGGCGTATGCGTTTTTTCCTGAATATATTCAGGAAAAAACGCATACGCCCTTTTTGGCCAACCAAGCAACCTGGAAAGGCAAATCAGCGCTACAAAGAAGTCTCGCTTCCCATCGGTCAAAAGGGCCATGCTGAAAAAAGTGTCAAAACCAGAAATGCAGGACAGGCCATGGAGGAATCGGAGCCTTGCTACACTGATGGGCGGGATGTAAATCGCCAACAGCCACTCTGGAGAAGTGTACGGTGTGTCCTGAAACATCTAAAAAACACAGCTTAGAGAGCATAGGGCACTTCCACGCATGGGGGGATAAAGTGGGAAAATTGAAAATCAGCAAGACACAAGCACCCCAAAGTTTAGGGCTGCTCTGTTGACAAGGACCTCCACTTCATTCCACCTTAAATATCCCAGGAAAGCGAAAAATGGATCAAAAAGTTGTGGTCCTTATGTACAATGGAATATCACTCAGCCATGAAATCAACGTCATAAGGCTAGTAGCAGCATGATGAGTGGATTTAGGTAAGACGATTCTAAGTGAAATAAGTCACACAGAAAAGGACACTTCTCCTAAGGTGTCACTTATAGACGGAATGTAAAAACCGTTACACTTGAACTGAATTACAAAACAGAACAGAGTCACACATGCAGAAAACACACTATGGCTGCTTAACGGGAAAGGTGAGGTGGGGTGATACATAAAACAAGAGTTTCAAATTAGTTCAGATACCGTTCCATAAACCCAATATGTAATAGACAAGACCTACTCCTTGCTCAGAGAACTGGACTCAACACGCCCGATTCACCGCACAAGAATATATCTGACTAGTAATAATCTTAAAACCTATGTATTGATATATCTTTGTTAGTGTGTCAAGTGGGTGTAAAGCGGCATAAACACAGCCGTGAAAAGCAGCTAAACCCCATTATAAAAATAAATTACTTTTAAAAACCCATGAAACAAAGACAGGGAAAGACAGAGAAATCCTTACACAATTCGTTCAGGGGCTGTGATGCAACCTGGATTGACCATATCTAGACCCACAGCTGGATGAGACATAAGGGTGGACACTCTTGGGGCTGAGAGGTTTGGTGAGGTTGGGTGAGCAAACGCAGACCCTTTAAAGTAATACTGCGTGCTACCCATCGCATGGGTCCCAAATCTCCAGGTTCAAGGGCATCTTCCTACATCGAAAACATGCATGAGAAACCCAGAAGATGGTACACCGTGTGATGGGGAAAGGTTTCTAAAACGCACCTCATTTCTCATCTCCTTGTGCTCGGGTTCGCCATTCCAGCCACTTTACTAGCAATCTCCCTACTTGGAGCATCAGCACCTTTAACCTCCTGTTCCGTACAGGTTGCAATTTGTCCTGAGGATGAACGGGAAGATGGGGAACCAATGAGAGACTAGCTCTTGGTGTTGGGACAGGCACAGGTCACTCTATTTTCCCATCAGGAAGAAGAATTAACCACAGGCTCAGCCTACCCCCCGGAACCAGAACAGGGCCTGAAGCCATCCTGCGCTTTTGCGGCCAGCTCCCAAAAAAGCGACATGTAAAATGGAGCTTCAGGGCACTGCAATTCACAAACCTGCAGAGTTATAAATGATAACTCTCGTCCACAAATATATTGAGGGAAGGCAAAGAAGAGGATTTGAAATCTAGGCAGAATTGCAGGAAACAGATTTCAGGAGGTAGATTCGAATCGCCTTTAAAGCACATGAAAAGTGGCAAAACGTTGACAATGATGCCCTTGGCCAAAAAGGGCGTATGCGTTTTTTCCTGAATATATTCAGGAAAAAACGCATACGCCCTTTTTGGCCAACCAAGCAACCTGGAAAGGCAAATCAGCGCTACAAAGAAGTCTCGCTTCCCATCGGTCAAAAGGGCCATGCTGAAAAAAGTGTCAAAACCAGAAATGCAGGACAGGCCATGGAGGAATCGGAGCCTTGCTACACTGATGGGCGGGATGTAAATCGCCAACAGCCACTCTGGAGAAGTGTACGGTGTGTCCTGAAACATCTAAAAAACACAGCTTAGAGAGCATAGGGCACTTCCACGCATGGGGGGATAAAGTGGGAAAATTGAAAATCAGCAAGACACAAGCACCCCAAAGTTTAGGGCTGCTCTGTTGACAAGGACCTCCACTTCATTCCACCTTAAATATCCCAGGAAAGCGAAAAATGGATCAAAAAGTTGTGGTCCTTATGTACAATGGAATATCACTCAGCCATGAAATCAATGTCATAAGGCTAGTAGCAGCATGATGAGTGGATTTAGGTAAGACGATTCTAAGTGAAATAAGTCACACAGAAAAGGACACTTCTCCTAAGGTGTCACTTATAGAGGGAATGTAAAAACCGTTACACTTGAACTGAATTACAAAACAGAACAGTCACACATGCAGAAAACACACTATGGCTGCTTAACGGGAAAGGTGAGGTGGGGTGATACATAAAACAAGAGTTTCAAATTAGCTCAGATACCGTTCCATAAACCCAATATGTAATAGACAACACCTACTCCTTGCTCAGAGAACTGGACTCAACACGCCCGATTCACCGCACAAGAATATATCTGACTAGTAATAATCTTAAAACCTATGTATTGATATCTCTCTGTTAGTGTGTCAAGTGGGTGTAAAGCGGCATAAACACAGCCGTGAAAAGCAGCTAAACCCCATTATAAAAATAAATTACTTTTAAAAACCCATGAAACAAAGACAGGGAAAGAGAGAGAAATTCTTACACAATTCGTTCAGGGGCTGTGATGCAACCTGGATTGACCATATCTAGACCCACAGCTGGATGAGACATAAGGGTGGACACTCTTGGGGCTGAGAGGTTTGGTGAGGTTGGGTGAGCAAACGCAGACCCTTTAAAGTAATACTGCGTGCTACCCATCACATGGGTCCCAAATCTCCAGGTTCAAGGGCATCTTCCTACATCGAATACATGCATGAGAAACCCAGAAGATGGTACACCGTGTGATGGGGAAAGGTTTCTAAAACGCACCTCATTTCTCATCTCCTTGTGCTCGGGTTCGCCATTCCAGCCACTTTACTAGCAATCTCCCTACTTGGAGCATCAGCACCTTTAACCTCCTGTTCCGTACAGGTTGCAATTTGTCCTGAGGATGAACGGGAAGACGGGGAACCAATGAGAGACTAGCTCTTGGTGTTGGGACAGGCACAGGTCACTCTATTTTCCCATCAGGAAGAAGAATTAACCACAGGCTCAGCCTGCCCCCCGGAAGCAGAACAGGGCCTGAAGCCATCCTGCTCTTTTGCGGCCAGCTCCCAAAAAAGCGACTTGTTAAATGGAGCTTCAGGGCACTGCAATTCACAAACCTGCAGAGTTATAAATGATAACTCTCGTACACAAATATATTGAGGGAAGGCAAAGAAGAGGATTTGAAATCAAGGCAGAATTGCAGGAAACAGATTTCAGGAGGTAGATTCGAATCGCCTTTAAAGCACATGAAAAGTGGCAAAACGTTGACAATGATGCCCTTGGCCAAAAAGGGCGTATGCGTTTTTTCCTGAATATATTCAGGAAAAAACGCATACGCCCTTTTTGGCCAACCAAGCAACCTGGAAAGGCAAATCAGCGCTACAAAGAAGTCTCGCTTCCCATCGGTCAAAAGGGCCATGCTGAAAAAAGTGTCAAAACCAGAAATGCAGGACAGGCCATGGAGGAATCGGAGCCTTGCTACACTGATGGGCGGGATGTAAATCGCCAACAGCCACTCTGGAGAAGTGTACGGTGTGTCCTGAAACATCTAAAAAACACAGCTTAGAGAGCATAGGGCACTTCCACGCATGGGGGGATAAAGTGGGAAAATTGAAAATCAGCAAGACACAAGCACCCCAAAGTTTAGGGCTGCTCTGTTGACAAGGACCTCCACTTCATTCCACCTTAAATATCCCAGGAAAGCGAAAAATGGATCAAAAAGTTGTGGTCCTTATGTACAATGGAATATCACTCAGCCATGAAATCAATGTCATAAGTCTAGTAGCAGCATGATGAGTGGATTTAGGTAAGACGATTCTAAGTGAAATAAGTCACACAGAAAAGGACACTTCTCCTAAGGTGTCACTTAAAGAGGGAATGTAAAAACCGTTACACTTGAACTGAATTACAAAACAGAACAGAGTCACACATGCAGAAAACACACTATGGCTGCTTAATGGGAAAGGTGAGGTGGGGTGATACATAAAACAAGAGTTTCAAATTAGCTCAGATACCGTTCCATAAACCCAATATGTAATAGACAAGACCTACTCCTTGCTCAGAGAACTGGACTCAACACGCCCGATTCACCGCACAAGAATATATCTGACTAGTAATAATCTTAAAACCTATGTATTGATATCTCTCTGTTAGTGTGTCAAGTGGGTGTAAAGCGGCATAAACACAGCCGTGAAAAGCAGCTAAACCCCATTATAAAAATAAATTACTTTTAAAAACCCATGAAACAAAGACAGGGAAAGAGAGAGAAATTCTTACACAATTCGTTCAGGGGCTGTGATGCAACCTGGATTGACCCTATCTAGACCCACAGCTGGATGAGACATAAGGGTGGACACTCTTGGGGCTGAGAGGTTTGGTGAGGTTGGGTGAGCAAACGCAGACCCTTTAAAGTAATACTGCGTGCTACCCATCGCATGGGTCCCAAATCTCCAGGTTCAAGGGCATCTTCCTACATCGAAAACATGCATGAGAAACCCAGAAGATGGTACACCGTTTGATGGGGAAAGGTTTCTAAAACGCACCTCATTTCTCATCTCCTTGTCCTCGGGTTCGCCATTCCAGCCACTTTACTAGCAATCTCCCTACTTGGAGCATCAGCACCTTTAACCTCCTGTTCCGTACAGGTTGCAATTTGTCCTGAGGATGCACGGGAAGACGGGGAACCAATGAGAGACTAGCTCTTGGTGTTGGGACAGGTACAGGTCACTCTATTTTCCCATCAGGAAGAAGAATTAACCACAGGCTCAGCCTGCCCCCCGGAACCAGAACAGGGCCTGAAGCCATCCTGCGCTTTTGCGGCCAGCTCCCAAAAAAGCGTCTTGTAAAATGGAGCTTCAGGGCACTGCAATTCACAAACCTGCGAGTTATAAATGATTACTCTCGTCCACAAATATATTGAGGGAAGGCAAAGAAGAGGATTTGAAATCAAGGCAGAATTGCAGGAAACAGATTTCAGGAGGTAGATTCGAATCGCCTTTAAAGCACATGAAAAGCGGCAAAACGTTGACAATGATGCCCTTGGCCAAAAAGGGCGTATGCGTTTTTTCCTGAATATATTCAGGAAAAAACGCATACGCCCTTTTTGGCCAACCAAGCAACCTCGAAAGGCAAATCAGCGCTACAAAGAAGTCTCGCTTCCCATCGGTCAAAAGGGCCATGCTGAAAAAAGTGTCAAAACCAGAAATGCAGGACAGGCCATGGAGGAATGGGAGCCTTGCTACACTGATGGGCGGGATGTAAATCGCCAACAGCCACTCTGGAGAAGTGTACGGTGTGTCCTGAAACATCTAAAAAACACAGCTTAGAGAGCATAGGGCACTTCCACGCATGGGGGGATAAAGTGGGAAAATTGAAAATCAGCAAGACACAAGCACCCCAAAGTTTAGGGCTGCTCTGTTGACAAGGACCTCCACTTCATTCCACCTTAAATATCCCAGGAAAGCGAAAAATGGATCAAAAAGTTGTGGTCATTATGTACAATGGAATATCACTCAGCCATGAAATCAACGTCATAAGGCTAGTAGCAGCATGATGAGTGGATTTAGGTAAGACGATTCTAAGTGAAATAAGTCACACAGAAAAGGACACTTCTCCTAAGGTGTCACTTATAGACGGAATGTAAAAACCGTTACACTTGAACTGAATTACAAAACAGAACAGAGTCACACATGCAGAAAACACACTATGGCTGCTTAACGGGAAAGGTGAGGTGGGGTGATACATAAAACAAGAGTTTCAAATTAGCTCAGATACCGTTCCATAAACCCAATATGTAATAGACAAGACCTACTCCTTGCTCAGAGAACTGGACTCAACACGCCCGATTCACTGCACAAGAATATATCTGACTAGTAATAATCTTAAAACCTATGTATTGATATCTCTCTGTTAGTGTGTCAAGTGGGTGTAAAGCGGCATAAACACAGCCGTGAAAAGCAGCTAAACCCCATTATAAAAATAAATTACTTTTAAAAACCCATGAAACAAAGACAGGGAAAGACAGAGAAATTCTTACACAATTCGTTCAGGGGCTGTGATGCAACCTGGATTGACCATATCTAGACCCACAGCTGGATGAGACATAAGGGTGGACACTCTTGGGGCTGAGAGGTTTAGTTAGGTTGGGTGAGCAAACGCAGACCCTTTGAAATAATACTGCGTGCTACCCATCGCATGGGTCCCAAATCTCCAGGTTCAAGGGCATCTTCCTACATCGAAAACATGCATGAGAAACCCAGAAGATGGTACACCGTGTGATGGGGAAAGGTTTCTAAAACGCACCTCATTTCTCATCTCCTTGTGCTCGGGTTCGCCATTCCAGCCACTTTACTAGCAATCTCCCTACTTGGAGCATCAGCACCTTTAACCTCCTGTTCCGTACAGGTTGCAATTTGTCCTGAGGATGCACGGGAAGACGGGGAACCAATGAGAGACTAGCTCTTGGTGTTGGGACAGGCACAGGTCACTGTATTTTCCCATCAGGAAGAAGAATTAACCACAGGCTCAGCCTGCCCCCCGGAACCAGAACAGGGCCTGAAGCCATCCTGCGCTTTTGCGGCCAGCTCCCAAAGAAGCGTCTTGTAAAATGGAGCTTCAGGGCACTGCAATTCACAAACCTGCGAGTTATAAATGATTACTCTCGTCCACAAATATATTGAGGGAAGGCAAAGAAGAGGATTTGAAATCAAGGCAGAATTGCAGGAAACAGATTTCAGGAGGTAGATTCGAATCGCCTTTAAAGCACATGAAAAGCGGCAAAACGTTGACAATGATGCCCTTGGCCAAAAAGGGCGTATGCGTTTTTTCCTGAATATATTCAGGAAAAAACGCATACGCCCTTTTTGGCCAACCAAGCAACCTGGAAAGGCAAATCAGCGCTACAAAGAAGTCTCGCTTCCCATCGGTCAAAAGGGCCATGCTGAAAAAAGTGTCAAAACCAGAAATGCAGGACAGGCCATGGAGAAATGGGAGCCTTGCTACACTGATGGGCGGGATGTAAATCGCCAACAGCCACTCTGGAGAAGTGTACGGTGTGTCCTGAAACATCTAAAAAACACAGCTTAGAGAGCATAGGGCACTTCCACGCATGGGGGGATAAAGTGGGAAAATTGAAAATTAGCAAGACTCAAGCACCCCAAAGTTTAGGGCTGCTCTGTTGACAAGGACCTCCACTTCATTCCACCTTAAATATCCCAGGAAAGCGAAAAATGGATCAAAAAGTTGTGGTCCTTATGTACAATGGAATATCACTCAGCCATGAAATCAATGTCATAAGGCTAGTAGCAGCATGATGAGTGGATTTAGGTAAGACGATTCTAAGTGAAATAAGTCACACAGAAAAGGACACTTCTCATAAGGTGTCACTTATAGAGGGAATGTAAAAACCGTTACACTTGAACTGAATTACAAAACAGAACAGAGTCACACATGCAGAAAACACACTATGGCTGCTTAACGGGAAAGGTGAGGTGGGGTGATACATAAAACAAGAGTTTCAAATTAGCTCAGATACCGTTCCATAAACCCAATATGTAATAGACAAGACCTACTCCTTGCTCAGAGAACTGGACTCAACACGCCCGATTCACCGCACAAGAATATATCTGACTAGTAATAATCTTAAAACCTATGTATTGATATCTCTCTGTTAGTGTGTCAAGTGGGTGTAAAGCGGCATAAACACAGCCGTGAAAAGCAGCTAAACCCCATTATAAAAATAAATTACTTTTAAAAACCCATGAAACAAAGACAGGGAAAGAGAGAGAAACTCTTACACAATTCGTTCAGGGGCTGTGATGCAACCTGGATTGACCATATCTAGACCCACAGCTGGATCAGACATAAGGGTGGACACTCTTGGGGCTGAGAGGTTTGGTGAGGTTGGGTGAGCAAACGCAGACCCTTTAAAGTAATACTGCGTGCTACCCATCGCATGGGTCCCAAATCTCCAGGTTCAAGGGCATCTTCCTACATCGAAAACATGCATGAGAAACCCAGAAGATGGTACACCGTGTGATGGGGAAAGGTTTCTAAAACGCACCTCATTTCTCATCTCCTTGTGCTCGGGTTCGCCATTCCAGCCACTTTACTAGCAATCTCCCTACTTGGAGCATCAGCACCTTTAACCTCCTGTTCCGTACAGGTTGCAATTTGTCCTGAGGATGAACGGGAAGACGGGGAACCAATGAGAGACTAGCTCTTGGTGTTGGGACAGGCACAGGTCACTCTATTTTCCCATCAGGAAGAAGAATTAACCACAGGCTCAGCCTGCCCCCCGGAAGCAGAACAGGGCCTGAAGCCATCCTGCGCTTTTGCGGCCAGCTCCCAAAAAAGCGACTTGTAAAAGGAGCTTCAGGGCACTGCAATTCACAAACCTGCAGAGTTATTAATGATAACTCTCGTCCACAAATATATTTAGGGAAGGCAAAGAAGAGGATTTGAAATCAAGGCAGAATTGCAGGAAACAGATTTCAGGAGGTAGATTCGAATCGCCTTTAAGCACATGAAAAGCGGCAAAACGTTGACAATGATGCCCTTGGCCAAAAAGGGCGTATGCGTTTTTTCCTGAATATATTCAGGAAAAAACGCATACGCCCTTTTTGGCCAACCAAGCAACCTGGAAAGGCAAATCAGCGCTACAAAGAAGTCTCGCTTCCCATCGGTCAAAAGGGCCATGCTGAAAAAAGTGTCAAAACCAGAAATGCAGGACAGGCCATGGAGAAATGCGAGCCTTGCTACACTGATGGGCGGGATGTAAATCGCCAACAGCCACTCTGGAGAAGTGTACCGTGTGTCATGAAACATCTAAAAAACACAGCTTAGAGAGCATAGGGCACTTCCACTCATGGGGGGATAAAGTGGGAAAATTGAAAATCAGCAAGACACAAGCACCCCAAAGTTTAGGGCTGCTCTGTTGACAAAGACCTCCACTTCATTCCACCTTAAATATCCCAGGAAAGCGAAAAATGGATAAAAAAGTTGTGGTCCTTATGTACAATGGAATATCACTCAGCCATGAAATCAATGTCATAAGGCTAGTAGCAGCATGATGAGTGGATTTAGGTACGACGATTCTAAGTGAAATAAGTCACACAGAAAAGGACACTTCTCATATGGTGTCACTTATAGAGGGAATGTAAAAACCGTTACACTTGAACTGAATTACAAAACAGAACAGAGTCACACATGCAGAAAACACACTATGGCTGCTTAACGGGAAAGGTGAGGTGGGGTGATACATAAAACAAGAGTTTCAAATTAGCTCAGATACCGTTCCATAAACCCAATATGTAATAGACAAGACCTACTCCTTGCTCAGAGAACTGGACTCAACACGCCCGATTCACCGCACAAGAATATATCTGACTAGTAATAATCTTAAAACCTATGTATTGATATCTCTCTGTTAGTGTGTCAAGTGGGTGTAAAGCGGCATAAACACAGCCGTGAAAAGCAGCTAAACCCCATTATAAAAATAAATTACTTTTAAAAACCCATGAAACAAAGACAGGGAAAGACAGAGAAATTCTTACACAATTCGTTCAGGGGCTGTGATGCAACCTGGATTGACCATATCTAGACCCACAGCTGGATGAGACATAAGGGTGGACACTCTTGGGGCTGAGAGGTTTGGTGAGGTTGGGTGAGCAAACGCAGACCCTTTAAAGTAATACTGCGTGCTACCCATCGCATGGGTCCCAAATCTCCAGGTTCAAGGGCATCTTCCTACATCGAAAACATGCATGAGAAACCCAGAAGATGGTACACCGTGTGATGGGGAAAGGTTTCTAAAACGCACCTCATTTCTCATCTCCTTGTGCTCGGGTTCGCCATTCCAGCCACTTTACTAGCAATCTCCCTACTTGGAGCATCAGCACCTTTAACCTCCTGTTCCGTACAGGTTGTAATTTGTCCTGAGGATGCACGGGAAGACGGGGAACCAATGAGAGACTAGCTCTTGGTGTTGGGACAGGCACAGGTCACTCTATTTTCCCATCAGGAAGAAGAATTAACCACAGGCTCAGCCTGCCCCCCGGAACCAGAACAGGGCCTGAAGCCATCCTGCGCTTTTGCGGCCAGCTCCCAAAAAAGCGACTTGTAAAATGGAGCTTCAGGGCACTGCAATTCACAAACCTGCAGAGTTATAAATGATAACTCTCGTCCACAAATATATTGAGGGAAGGCAAAGAAGAGGATTTGAAATCAAGGCAGAATTGCAGGAAACAGATTTCAGGAGGTAGATTCGAATCGCCTTTAAAGCACATGAAAAGCGGCAAAACGTTGACAATGATGCCCTTGGCCAAAAAGGGCGTATGCGTTTTTTCCTGAATATATTCAGGAAAAAACGCATACGCCCTTTTTGGCCAACCAAGCAACCTGGAAAGGCAAATCAGCGCTACAAAGAAGTCTCGCTTCCCATCGGTCAAAAGGGCCATGCTGAAAAAAGTGTCAAAACCAGAAATGCAGGACAGGCCATGGAGGAATCGGAGCCTTGCTACAGTGATGGGCGGGATGTAAATCGCCAACAGCCACTCTGGAGAAGTGTACGGTGTGTCCTGAAACATCTAAAAAACACAGCTTAGAGAGCATAGGGCACTTCCACGCATGGGGGGATAAAGTGGGAAAATTGAAAATCAGCAAGACACAAGCACCCCAAAGTTTAGGGCTGCTCTGTTGACAAGGACCTCCACTTCATTCCACCTTAAATATCCCAGGAAAGCGAAAAATGGATCAAAAAGTTGTGGTCCTTATGTACAATGGAATATCACTCAGCCATGAAATCAATGTCATAAGGCTAGTAGCAGCATGATGAGTAGATTTAGGTAAGACGATTCTAAGTGAAATAAGTCACACAGAAAAGGACACTTCTCCTAAGGTGTCACTTATAGAGGGAATGTAAAAACCGTTACACATGAACTGAATTACAAAACAGAACAGAGTCACACATGCAGAAAACACACTATGGCTGCTTAACGGGAAAGGTGAGGTGGGGTGATACATAAAACAAGAGTTTCAAATTAGCTCAGATACCATTCCATAAACCCAATATGTAATAGACAAGACCTACTCCTTGCTCAGAGAACTGGACTCAACACGCCCGATTCACCGCACAAGAATATATCTGACTAGTAATAATCTTAAAACCTATGTATTGATATCTCTCTGTTAGTGTGTCAAGTTGGTGTAAAGCGGCATAAACACAGCCGTGAAAAGCAGCTAAACCCCATTATAAAAATAAATTACTTTTAAAAACCCATGAAACAAAGACAGGGAAAGAGAGAGAAATTCTTACACAATTCGTTCAGGGGCTGTGATGCAACCTGGATTGACCATATCTAGACCCACAGCTGGATGAGACATAAGGGTGGACACTCTTGGGGCTGAGAGGTTTGGTGAGGTTGGGTGAGCAAACGCAGACCCTTTAAAGTAATACTGCGTGCTACCCATCGCATGGGTCCCAAATCTCAAGGTTCAAGGGCATCTTCCTACATCGAAAACATGCATGAGAAACCCAGAAGATGGTACACCGTGTGATGGGAAAGGTTTCTAAAACGCACCTCATTTCTCATCTCCTTGTGCTCGGGTTCGCCATTCCAGCCACTTTACTAGCAATCTCCCTACTTGGAGCATCAGCACCTTTAACCTCCTGTTCCGTACAGGTTGCAATTTGTCCTGAGGATGAACGGGAAGACGGGGAACCAATGAGAGACTAGCTCTTGGTGTTGGGACAGGCACAGGTCACTCTATTTTCCCATCAGGAAGAAGAATTAACCACAGGCTCAGCCTGCCCCCCGGAAGCAGAACAGGGCCTGAAGCCATCCTGCTCTTTTGCGGCCAGCTCCCAAAAATGCGACTTGTAAAATGGAGCTTCAGGGCACTGCAATTCACAAACCTGCAGAGTTATAAATGATAACTCTCGTCCACAAATATATTGAGGGAAGGCAAAGAAGAGGATTTGAAATCAAGGCAGAATTGCAGGAAACAGATTTCAGGAGGTAGATTCGAATCGCCTTTAAAGCACATGAAAAGCGGCAAAACGTTGACAATGATGCCCTTGGCCAAAAAGGGCGTATGCGTTTTTTCCTGAATATATTCAGGAAAAAACGCATACGCCCTTTTTGGCCAACCAAGCAACCTGGAAAGGCAAATCAGCGCTACAAAGAAGTCTCGCTTCCCATCGGTCAAAAGGGCCATGCTGAAAAAAGTGTCAAAACCAGAAATGCAGGACAGGCCATGGAGGAATCGGAGCCTTGCTACACTGATGGGCGGGATGTAAATCGCCAACAGCCACTCTGGAGAAGTGTACGGTGTGTCCTGAAACATATAAAAAACACAGCTTAGAGAGCATAGGGCACTTCCACGCATGGGGGGATAAAGTGGGAAAATTGAAAATCAGCAAGACACAAGCACCCCAAAGTTTAGGGCTGCTCTGTTGACAAGGACCTCCACTTCATTCCACCTTAAATATCCCAGGAAAGCGAAAAATGGATCAAAAAGTTGTGGTCCTTATGTACAATGGAATATCACTCAGCCATGAAATCAATGTCATAAGGCTAGTAGCAGCATGATGAGTGGATTTAGGTAAGACGATTCTAAGTGAAATAAGTCACACAGAAAAGGACACTTCTCCTAAGGTGTCACTTATAGAGGGAATGTAAAAACCGTTACACTTGAACTGAATTACAAAACAGAACAGTCACACATGCAGAAAACACACTATGGCTGCTTAACGGGAAAGGTGAGGTGGGGTGATACATAAAACAAGAGTTTCAAATTAGCTCAGATACCGTTCCATAAACCCAATATGTAATAGACAACACCTACTCCTTGCTCAGAGAACTGGACTCAACACGCCCGATTCACCGCACAAGAATATATCTGACTAGTAATAATCTTAAAACCTATGTATTGATATCTCTCTGTTAGTGTGTCAAGTGGGTGTAAAGCGGCATAAACACAGCCGTGAAAAGCAGCTAAACCCCATTATAAAAATAAATTACTTTTAAAAACCCATGAAACAAAGACAGGGAAAGAGAGAGAAATTCTTACACAATTCGTTCAGGGGCTGTGATGCAACCTGGATTGACCATATCTAGACCCACAGCTGGATGAGACATAAGGGTGGACACTCTTGGGGCTGAGAGGTTTGGTGAGGTTGGGTGAGCAAACGCAGACCCTTTAAAGTAATACTGCGTGCTACCCATCACATGGGTCCCAAATCTCCAGGTTCAAGGGCATCTTCCTACATCGAATACATGCATGAGAAACCCAGAAGATGGTACACCGTGTGATGGGGAAAGGTTTCTAAAACGCACCTCATTTCTCATCTCCTTGTGCTCGGGTTCGCCATTCCAGCCACTTTACTAGCAATCTCCCTACTTGGAGCATCAGCACCTTTAACCTCCTGTTCCGTACAGGTTGCAATTTGTCCTGAGGATGAACGGGAAGACGGGGAACCAATGAGAGACTAGCTCTTGGTGTTGGGACAGGCACAGGTCACTCTATTTTCCCATCAGGAAGAAGAATTAACCACAGGCTCAGCCTGCCCCCCGGAAGCAGAACAGGGCCTGAAGCCATCCTGCTCTTTTGCGGCCAGCTCCCAAAAAAGCGACTTGTTAAATGGAGCTTCAGGGCACTGCAATTCACAAACCTGCAGAGTTATAAATGATAACTCTCGTACACAAATATATTGAGGGAAGGCAAAGAAGAGGATTTGAAATCAAGGCAGAATTGCAGGAAACAGATTTCAGGAGGTAGATTCGAATCGCCTTTAAAGCACATGAAAAGTGGCAAAACGTTGACAATGATGCCCTTGGCCAAAAAGGGCGTATGCGTTTTTTCCTGAATATATTCAGGAAAAAACGCATACGCCCTTTTTGGCCAACCAAGCAACCTGGAAAGGCAAATCAGCGCTACAAAGAAGTCTCGCTTCCCATCGGTCAAAAGGGCCATGCTGAAAAAAGTGTCAAAACCAGAAATGCAGGACAGGCCATGGAGGAATCGGAGCCTTGCTACACTGATGGGCGGGATGTAAATCGCCAACAGCCACTCTGGAGAAGTGTACGGTGTGTCCTGAAACATCTAAAAAACACAGCTTAGAGAGCATAGGGCACTTCCACGCATGGGGGGATAAAGTGGGAAAATTGAAAATCAGCAAGACACAAGCACCCCAAAGTTTAGGGCTGCTCTGTTGACAAGGACCTCCACTTCATTCCACCTTAAATATCCCAGGAAAGCGAAAAATGGATCAAAAAGTTGTGGTCCTTATGTACAATGGAATATCACTCAGCCATGAAATAAATGTCATAAGTCTAGTAGCAGCATGATGAGTGGATTTAGGTAAGACGATTCTAAGTGAAATAAGTCACACAGAAAAGGACACTTCTCCTAAGGTGTCACTTAAAGAGGGAATGTAAAAACCGTTACACTTGAACTGAATTACAAAACAGAACAGAGTCACACATGCAGAAAACACACTATGGCTGCTTAACGGGAAAGGTGAGGTGGGGTGATACATAAAACAAGAGTTTCAAATTAGCTCAGATACCGTTCCATAAACCCAATATGTAATAGACAAGACCTACTCCTTGCTCAGAGAACTGGACTCAACACGCCCGATTCACCGCACAAGAATATATCTGACTAGTAATAATCTTAAAACCTATGTATTGATATCTCTCTGTTAGTGTGTCAAGTGGGTGTAAAGCGGCATAAACACAGCCGTGAAAAGCAGCTAAACCCCATTATAAAAATAAATTACTTTTAAAAACCCATGAAACAAAGACAGGGAAAGAGAGAGAAATTCTTACACAATTCGTTCAGGGGCTGTGATGCAACCTGGATTGACCCTATCTAGACCCACAGCTGGATGAGACATAAGGGTGGACACTCTTGGGGCTGAGAGGTTTGGTGAGGTTGGGTGAGCAAACGCAGACCCTTTAAAGTAATACTGCGTGCTACCCATCGCATGGGTCCCAAATCTCCAGGTTCAAGGGCATCTTCCTACATCGAAAACATGCATGAGAAACCCAGAAGATGGTACACCGTTTGATGGGGAAAGGTTTCTAAAACGCACCTCATTTCTCATCTCCTTGTCCTCGGGTTCGCCATTCCAGCCACTTTACTAGCAATCTCCCTACTTGGAGCATCAGCACCTTTAACCTCCTGTTCCGTACAGGTTGCAATTTGTCCTGAGGATGCACGGGAAGACGGGGAACCAATGAGAGACTAGCTCTTGGTGTTGGGACAGGTACAGGTCACTCTATTTTCCCATCAGGAAGAAGAATTAACCACAGGCTCAGCCTGCCCCCCGGAACCAGAACAGGGCCTGAAGCCATCCTGCGCTTTTGCGGCCAGCTCCCAAAAAAGCGTCTTGTAAAATGGAGCTTCAGGGCACTGCAATTCACAAACCTGCGAGTTATAAATGATTACTCTCGTCCACAAATATATTGAGGGAAGGCAAAGAAGAGGATTTGAAATCAAGGCAGAATTGCAGGAAACAGATTTCAGGAGGTAGATTCGAATCGCCTTTAAAGCACATGAAAAGCGGCAAAACGTTGACAATGATGCCCTTGGCCAAAAAGGGCGTATGCGTTTTTTCCTGAATATATTCAGGAAAAAACGCATACGCCCTTTTTGGCCAACCAAGCAACCTCGAAAGGCAAATCAGCGCTACAAAGAAGTCTCGCTTCCCATCGGTCAAAAGGGCCATGCTGAAAAAAGTGTCAAAACCAGAAATGCAGGACAGGCCATGGAGGAATGGGAGCCTTGCTACACTGATGGGCGGGATGTAAATCGCCAACAGCCACTCTGGAGAAGTGTACGGTGTGTCCTGAAACATCTAAAAAACACAGCTTAGAGAGCATAGGGCACTTCCACGCATGGGGGGATAAAGTGGGAAAATTGAAAATCAGCAAGACACAAGCACCCCAAAGTTTAGGGCTGCTCTGTTGACAAGGACCTCCACTTCATTCCACCTTAAATATCCCAGGAAAGCGAAAAATGGATCAAAAAGTTGTGGTCATTATGTACAATGGAATATCACTCAGCCATGAAATCAACGTCATAAGGCTAGTAGCAGCATGATGAGTGGATTTAGGTAAGACGATTCTAAGTGAAATAAGTCACACAGAAAAGGACACTTCTCCTAAGGTGTCACTTATAGACGGAATGTAAAAACCGTTACACTTGAACTGAATTACAAAACAGAACAGAGTCACACATGCAGAAAACACACTATGGCTGCTTAACGGGAAAGGTGAGGTGGGGTGATACATAAAACAAGAGTTTCAAATTAGCTCAGATACCGTTCCATAAACCCAATATGTAATAGACAAGACCTACTCCTTGCTCAGAGAACTGGACTCAACACGCCCGATTCACTGCACAAGAATATATCTGACTAGTAATAATCTTAAAACCTATGTATTGATATCTCTCTGTTAGTGTGTCAAGTGGGTGTAAAGCGGCATAAACACAGCCGTGAAAAGCAGCTAAACCCCATTATAAAAATAAATTACTTTTAAAAACCCATGAAACAAAGACAGGGAAAGACAGAGAAATTCTTACACAATTCGTTCAGGGGCTGTGATGCAACCTGGATTGACCATATCTAGACCCACAGCTGGATGAGACATAAGGGTGGACACTCTTGGGGCTGAGAGGTTTAGTTAGGTTGGGTGAGCAAACGCAGACCCTTTGAAATAATACTGCGTGCTACCCATCGCATGGGTCCCAAATCTCCAGGTTCAAGGGCATCTTCCTACATCGAAAACATGCATGAGAAACCCAGAAGATGGTACACCGTGTGATGGGGAAAGGTTTCTAAAACGCACCTCATTTCTCATCTCCTTGTGCTCGGGTTCGCCATTCCAGCCACTTTACTAGCAATCTCCCTACTTGGAGCATCAGCACCTTTAACCTCCTGTTCCGTACAGGTTGCAATTTGTCCTGAGGATGCACGGGAAGACGGGGAACCAATGAGAGACTAGCTCTTGGTGTTGGGACAGGCACAGGTCACTGTATTTTCCCATCAGGAAGAAGAATTAACCACAGGCTCAGCCTGCCCCCCGGAACCAGAACAGGGCCTGAAGCCATCCTGCGCTTTTGCGGCCAGCTCCCAAAGAAGCGTCTTGTAAAATGGAGCTTCAGGGCACTGCAATTCACAAACCTGCGAGTTATAAATGATTACTCTCGTCCACAAATATATTGAGGGAAGGCAAAGAAGAGGATTTGAAATCAAGGCAGAATTGCAGGAAACAGATTTCAGGAGGTAGATTCGAATCGCCTTTAAAGCACATGAAAAGCGGCAAAACGTTGACAATGATGCCCTTGGCCAAAAAGGGCGTATGCGTTTTTTCCTGAATATATTCAGGAAAAAACGCATACGCCCTTTTTGGCCAACCAAGCAACCTGGAAAGGCAAATCAGCGCTACAAAGAAGTCTCGCTTCCCATCGGTCAAAAGGGCCATGCTGAAAAAAGTGTCAAAACCAGAAATGCAGGACAGGCCATGGAGAAATGGGAGCCTTGCTACACTGATGGGCGGGATGTAAATCGCCAACAGCCACTCTGGAGAAGTGTACGGTGTGTCCTGAAACATCTAAAAAACACAGCTTAGAGAGCATAGGGCACTTCCACGCATGGGGGGATAAAGTGGGAAAATTGAAAATTAGCAAGACTCAAGCACCCCAAAGTTTAGGGCTGCTCTGTTGACAAGGACCTCCACTTCATTCCACCTTAAATATCCCAGGAAAGCGAAAAATGGATCAAAAAGTTGTGGTCCTTATGTACAATGGAATATCACTCAGCCATGAAATCAATGTCATAAGGCTAGTAGCAGCATGATGAGTGGATTTAGGTAAGACGATTCTAAGTGAAATAAGTCACACAGAAAAGGACACTTCTCATAAGGTGTCACTTATAGAGGGAATGTAAAAACCGTTACACTTGAACTGAATTACAAAACAGAACAGAGTCACACATGCAGAAAACACACTATGGCTGCTTAACGGGAAAGGTGAGGTGGGGTGATACATAAAACAAGAGTTTCAAATTAGCTCAGATACCGTTCCATAAACCCAATATGTAATAGACAAGACCTACTCCTTGCTCAGAGAACTGGACTCAACACGCCCGATTCACCGCACAAGAATATATCTGACTAGTAATAATCTTAAAACCTATGTATTGATATCTCTCTGTTAGTGTGTCAAGTGGGTGTAAAGCGGCATAAACACAGCCGTGAAAAGCAGCTAAACCCCATTATAAAAATAAATTACTTTTAAAAACCCATGAAACAAAGACAGGGAAAGAGAGAGAAACTCTTACACAATTCGTTCAGGGGCTGTGATGCAACCTGGATTGACCATATCTAGACCCACAGCTGGATCAGACATAAGGGTGGACACTCTTGGGGCTGAGAGGTTTGGTGAGGTTGGGTGAGCAAACGCAGACCCTTTAAAGTAATACTGCGTGCTACCCATCGCATGGGTCCCAAATCTCCAGGTTCAAGGGCATCTTCCTACATCGAAAACATGCATGAGAAACCCAGAAGATGGTACACCGTGTGATGGGGAAAGGTTTCTAAAACGCACCTCATTTCTCATCTCCTTGTGCTCGGGTTCGCCATTCCAGCCACTTTACTAGCAATCTCCCTACTTGGAGCATCAGCACCTTTAACCTCCTGTTCCGTACAGGTTGCAATTTGTCCTGAGGATGAACGGGAAGACGGGGAACCAATGAGAGACTAGCTCTTGGTGTTGGGACAGGCACAGGTCACTCTATTTTCCCATCAGGAAGAAGAATTAACCACAGGCTCAGCCTGCCCCCCGGAAGCAGAACAGGGCCTGAAGCCATCCTGCGCTTTTGCGGCCAGCTCCCAAAAAAGCGACTTGTAAAAGGAGCTTCAGGGCACTGCAATTCACAAACCTGCAGAGTTATTAATGATAACTCTCGTCCACAAATATATTTAGGGAAGGCAAAGAAGAGGATTTGAAATCAAGGCAGAATTGCAGGAAACAGATTTCAGGAGGTAGATTCGAATCGCCTTTAAGCACATGAAAAGCGGCAAAACGTTGACAATGATGCCCTTGGCCAAAAAGGGCGTATGCGTTTTTTCCTGAATATATTCAGGAAAAAACGCATACGCCCTTTTTGGCCAACCAAGCAACCTGGAAAGGCAAATCAGCGCTACAAAGAAGTCTCGCTTCCCATCGGTCAAAAGGGCCATGCTGAAAAAAGTGTCAAAACCAGAAATGCAGGACAGGCCATGGAGAAATGCGAGCCTTGCTACACTGATGGGCGGGATGTAAATCGCCAACAGCCACTCTGGAGAAGTGTACCGTGTGTCATGAAACATCTAAAAAACACAGCTTAGAGAGCATAGGGCACTTCCACTCATGGGGGGATAAAGTGGGAAAATTGAAAATCAGCAAGACACAAGCACCCCAAAGTTTAGGGCTGCTCTGTTGACAAAGACCTCCACTTCATTCCACCTTAAATATCCCAGGAAAGCGAAAAATGGATAAAAAAGTTGTGGTCCTTATGTACAATGGAATATCACTCAGCCATGAAATCAATGTCATAAGGCTAGTAGCAGCATGATGAGTGGATTTAGGTACGACGATTCTAAGTGAAATAAGTCACACAGAAAAGGACACTTCTCATATGGTGTCACTTATAGAGGGAATGTAAAAACCGTTACACTTGAACTGAATTACAAAACAGAACAGAGTCACACATGCAGAAAACACACTATGGCTGCTTAACGGGAAAGGTGAGGTGGGGTGATACATAAAACAAGAGTTTCAAATTAGCTCAGATACCGTTCCATAAACCCAATATGTAATAGACAAGACCTACTCCTTGCTCAGAGAACTGGACTCAACACGCCCGATTCACCGCACAAGAATATATCTGACTAGTAATAATCTTAAAACCTATGTATTGATATCTCTCTGTTAGTGTGTCAAGTGGGTGTAAAGCGGCATAAACACAGCCGTGAAAAGCAGCTAAACCCCATTATAAAAATAAATTACTTTTAAAAACCCATGAAACAAAGACAGGGAAAGACAGAGAAATTCTTACACAATTCGTTCAGGGGCTGTGATGCAACCTGGATTGACCATATCTAGACCCACAGCTGGATGAGACATAAGGGTGGACACTCTTGGGGCTGAGAGGTTTGGTGAGGTTGGGTGAGCAAACGCAGACCCTTTAAAGTAATACTGCGTGCTACCCATCGCATGGGTCCCAAATCTCCAGGTTCAAGGGCATCTTCCTACATCGAAAACATGCATGAGAAACCCAGAAGATGGTACACCGTGTGATGGGGAAAGGTTTCTAAAACGCACCTCATTTCTCATCTCCTTGTGCTCGGGTTCGCCATTCCAGCCACTTTACTAGCAATCTCCCTACTTGGAGCATCAGCACCTTTAACCTCCTGTTCCGTACAGGTTGTAATTTGTCCTGAGGATGCACGGGAAGACGGGGAACCAATGAGAGACTAGCTCTTGGTGTTGGGACAGGCACAGGTCACTCTATTTTCCCATCAGGAAGAAGAATTAACCACAGGCTCAGCCTGCCCCCCGGAACCAGAACAGGGCCTGAAGCCATCCTGCGCTTTTGCGGCCAGCTCCCAAAAAAGCGACTTGTAAAATGGAGCTTCAGGGCACTGCAATTCACAAACCTGCAGAGTTATAAATGATAACTCTCGTCCACAAATATATTGAGGGAAGGCAAAGAAGAGGATTTGAAATCAAGGCAGAATTGCAGGAAACAGATTTCAGGAGGTAGATTCGAATCGCCTTTAAAGCACATGAAAAGCGGCAAAACGTTGACAATGATGCCCTTGGCCAAAAAGGGCGTATGCGTTTTTTCCTGAATATATTCAGGAAAAAACGCATACGCCCTTTTTGGCCAACCAAGCAACCTGGAAAGGCAAATCAGCGCTACAAAGAAGTCTCGCTTCCCATCGGTCAAAAGGGCCATGCTGAAAAAAGTGTCAAAACCAGAAATGCAGGACAGTCCATGGAGGAATCGGAGCCTTGCTACAGTGATGGGCGGGATGTAAATCGCCAACAGCCACTCTGGAGAAGTGTACGGTGTGTCCTGAAACATCTAAAAAACACAGCTTAGAGAGCATAGGGCACTTCCACGCATGGGGGGATAAAGTGGGAAAATTGAAAATCAGCAAGACACAAGCACCCCAAAGTTTAGGGCTGCTCTGTTGACAAGGACCTCCACTTCATTCCACCTTAAATATCCCAGGAAAGCGAAAAATGGATCAAAAAGTTGTGGTCCTTATGTACAATGGAATATCACTCAGCCATGAAATCAATGTCATAAGGCTAGTAGCAGCATGATGAGTAGATTTAGGTAAGACGATTCTAAGTGAAATAAGTCACACAGAAAAGGACACTTCTCCTAAGGTGTCACTTATAGAGGGAATGTAAAAACCGTTACACATGAACTGAATTACAAAACAGAACAGAGTCACACATGCAGAAAACACACTATGGCTGCTTAACGGGAAAGGTGAGGTGGGGTGATACATAAAACAAGAGTTTCAAATTAGCTCAGATACCATTCCATAAACCCAATATGTAATAGACAAGACCTACTCCTTGCTCAGAGAACTGGACTCAACACGCCCGATTCACCGCACAAGAATATATCTGACTAGTAATAATCTTAAAACCTATGTATTGATATCTCTCTGTTAGTGTGTCAAGTTGGTGTAAAGCGGCATAAACACAGCCGTGAAAAGCAGCTAAACCCCATTATAAAAATAAATTACTTTTAAAAACCCATGAAACAAAGACAGGGAAAGAGAGAGAAATTCTTACACAATTCGTTCAGGGGCTGTGATGCAACCTGGATTGACCATATCTAGACCCACAGCTGGATGAGACATAAGGGTGGACACTCTTGGGGCTGAGAGGTTTGGTGAGGTTGGGTGAGCAAACGCAGACCCTTTAAAGTAATACTGCGTGCTACCCATCGCATGGGTCCCAAATCTCAAGGTTCAAGGGCATCTTCCTACATCGAAAACATGCATGAGAAACCCAGAAGATGGTACACCGTGTGATGGGAAAGGTTTCTAAAACGCACCTCATTTCTCATCTCCTTGTGCTCGGGTTCGCCATTCCAGCCACTTTACTAGCAATCTCCCTACTTGGAGCATCAGCACCTTTAACCTCCTGTTCCGTACAGGTTGCAATTTGTCCTGAGGATGAACGGGAAGACGGGGAACCAATGAGAGACTAGCTCTTGGTGTTGGGACAGGCACAGGTCACTCTATTTTCCCATCAGGAAGAAGAATTAACCACAGGCTCAGCCTGCCCCCCGGAAGCAGAACAGGGCCTGAAGCCATCCTGCTCTTTTGCGGCCAGCTCCCAAAAATGCGACTTGTAAAATGGAGCTTCAGGGCACTGCAATTCACAAACCTGCAGAGTTATAAATGATAACTCTCGTCCACAAATATATTGAGGGAAGGCAAAGAAGAGGATTTGAAATCAAGGCAGAATTGCAGGAAACAGATTTCAGGAGGTAGATTCGAATCGCCTTTAAAGCACATGAAAAGCGGCAAAACGTTGACAATGATGCCCTTGGCCAAAAAGGGCGTATGCGTTTTTTCCTGAATATATTCAGGAAAAAACGCATACGCCCTTTTTGGCCAACCAAGCAACCTGGAAAGGCAAATCAGCGCTACAAAGAAGTCTCGCTTCCCATCGGTCAAAAGGGCCATGCTGAAAAAAGTGTCAAAACCAGAAATGCAGGACAGGCCATGGAGGAATCGGAGCCTTGCTACACTGATGGGCGGGATGTAAATCGCCAACAGCCACTCTGGAGAAGTGTACGGTGTGTCCTGAAACATATAAAAAACACAGCTTAGAGAGCATAGGGCACTTCCACGCATGGGGGGATAAAGTGGGAAAATTGAAAATCAGCAAGACACAAGCACCCCAAAGTTTAGGGCTGCTCTGTTGACAAGGACCTCCACTTCATTCCACCTTAAATATCCCAGGAAAGCGAAAAATGGATCAAAAAGTTGTGGTCCTTATGTACAATGGAATATCACTCAGCCATGAAATCAACGTCATAAGGCTAGTAGCAGCATGATGAGTGGATTTAGGTAAGACGATTCTAAGTGAAATAAGTCACACAGAAAAGGACACTTCTCCTAAGGTGTCACTTATAGACGGAATGTAAAAACCGTTACACTTAAACTAAATTATAAAACAGAACAGTCACACATGCAGAAAACACACTATGGCTGCTTAACGGGAAAGGTGAGGTGGGGTGATACATAAAACAAGAGTTTCAAATTGGCTCAGATACCGTTCCATAAACCCAATATGTAATAGACAAGACCTACTCCTTGCTCAGAGAACTGGACTCAACACGCCCGATTCACCGCACAAGAATATATCTGACTAGTAATAATCTTAAAACCTATGTATTGATATCTCTCTGTTAGTGTGTCAAGTGGGTGTAAAGCGGCATAAACACAGCCGTGAAAAGCAGCTAAACCCCATTATAAAAATAAATTACTTTTAAAAACCCATGAAACAAAGACAGGGAAAGAGAGAGAAATTCTTACACAATTCGTTCAGGGGCTGTGATGCAACCTGGATTGACCATATCTAGACCCACAGCTGGATGAGACATAAGGGTGGACACTCTTGGGGCTGAGAGGTTTGGTGAGGTTGGGTGAGCAAACGCAGACCCTTTAAAGTAATACTGCGTGCTACCCATCGCATGGGTCCCCAATCTCCAGGTTCAAGGGCATCTTCCTACATCGAAAACATGCATGAGAAACCCAGAAGATGGTACACCGTGTGATGGGGAAAGGTTTCTAAAACGCACCTCATTTCTCATCTCCTTGTGCTCGGGTTCGCCATTCCAGCCACTTTACTAGCAATCTCCCTACTTGGAGCATCAGCACCTTTAACCTCCTGTTCCGTACAGGTTGCAATTTGTCCTGAGGATGAACGGGAAGACGGGGAACCAATGAGAGACTAGCTCTTGGTGTTGGGACAGGCACAGGTCACTCTATTTTCCCATCAGGAAGAAGAATTAACCACAGGCTCAGCCTGCCCCCCGGAAGCAGAACAGGGCCTGAAGCCATCCTGCTCTTTTGCGGCCAGTTCCCAAAAAAGCGACTTGTTAAATGGAGCTTCAGGGCACTGCAATTCACAAACCTGCAGAGTTATAAATGATAACTCTCGTCCACAAATATATTGAGGGAAGGCAAAGAAGAGGATTTGAAATCCAGGCAGAATTGCAGGAAACAGATTTCAGGAGGTAGATTCGAATCGCCTTTAAAGCACATGAAAAGCGGCAAAACGTTGACAATGATGCCCTTGGCCAAAAAGGGCGTATGCGTTTTTTCCTGAATATATTCAGGAAAAAACGCATACGCCCTTTTTGGCCAACCAAGCAACCTGGAAAGGCAAATCAGCGCTACAAAGAAGTCTCGCTTCCCATCGGTCAAAAGGGCCATGCTGAAAAAAGTGTCAAAACCAGAAATGCAGGACAGGCCATGGAGGAATCGGAGCCTTGCTACACTGATGGGCGGGATGTAAATCGCCAACAGCCACTCTGGAGAAGTGTACGGTGTGTCCTGAAACATCTAAAAAACACAGCTTAGAGAGCATAGGGCACTTCCACGCATGGGGGGATAAAGTGGGAAAATTGAAAATCAGCAAGACACAAGCACCCAAAGTTTAGGGCTGCTCTGTTGACAAGGACCTCCACTTCATTCCACCTTAAATATCCCAGGAAAGCGAAAAATGGATCAAAAAGTTGTGGTCCTTATATACAATGGAATATCACTCAGCCATGAAATCAATGTCATAAGTCTAGTAGCAGCATGATGAGTGGATTTAGGTAAGACGATTCTAAGTGAAATAAGTCACACAGAAAAGGACACTTCTCCTAAGGTGTCACTTAAAGAGGGAATGTAAAAACCGTTACACTTGAACTGAATTACAAAACAGAACAGAGTCACACATGCAGAAAACACACTATGGCTGCTTAACGGGAAAGGTGAGGTGGGGTGATACATAAAACAAGAGTTTCAAATTAGCTCAGATACCGTTCCATAAACCCAATATGTAATAGACAAGACCTACTCCTTGCTCAGAGAACTGGACTCAACACGCCCGATTCACCGCACAAGAATATATCTGACTAGTAATAATCTTAAAACCTATGTATTGATATCTCTCTGTTAGTGTGTCAAGTGGGTGTAAAGCAGCATAAACACAGCCGTGAAAAGCAGCTAAACCCCATTATAAAAATAAATTACTTTTAAAAACCCATGAAACAAAGACAGGGAAAGACAGAGAAATTCTTACACAATTCGTTCAGGGGCTGTGATGCAACCTGGATTGACCATATCTAGACCCACAGCTGGATGAGACATAAGGGTGGACACTCTTGGGGCTGAGAGGTTTGGTGAGGTTGGGTGAGCAAACGCAGACCCTTTAAAGTAATACTGCGTGCTACCCATCGCATGGGTCCCAAATCTCCAGGTTCAAGGGCATCTTCCTACATCGAAAACATGCATGAGAAACCCAGAAGATGGTACACCGTGTGATGGGGAAAGGTTTCTAAAACGCACCTCATTTCTCATCTCCTTGTGCTCGGGTTCGCCATTCCAGCCACTTTACTAGCAATCTCCCTACTTGGAGCATCAGCACCTTTAACCTCCTGTTCCGTACAGGTTGCAATTTGTCCTGAGGATGCACGGGAAGACGGGGAACCAATGAGAGACTAGCTCTTGGTGTTGGGACAGGCACAGGTCACTCTATTTTCCCATCAGGAAGAAGAATTAACCACAGGCTCAGCCTGCCCCCCGGAACCAGAACAGGGCCTGAAGCCATCCTGCGCTTTTGCGGCCAGCTCCCAAAAAAGCGACTTGTAAAATGGAGCTTCAGGGCACTGCAATTCACAAACCTGCAGAGTTATAAATGATAACTCTCGTCCACAAATATATTGAGGGAAGGCAAAGAAGAGGATTTGAAATCAAGGCAGAATTGCAGGAAACAGATTTCAGGAGGTAGATTCGAATCGCCTTTAAAGCACATGAAAAGCGGCAAAACGTTGACAATGATGCCCTTGGCCAAAAAGGGCGTATGCGTTTTTTCCTGAATATATTCAGGAAAAAACGCATACGCCCTTTTTGGCCAACCAAGCAACCTGGAAAGGCAAATCAGCGCTACAAAGAAGTCTCGCTTCCCATCGGTCAAAAGGGCCATGCTGAAAAAAGTGTCAAAACCAGAAATGCAGGACAGGCCATGGAGGAATCGGAGCCTTGCTACACTGATGGGCGGGATGTAAATCGCCAACAGCCACTCTGGAGAAGTGTACGGTGTGTCCTGAAACATCTAAAAAACACAGCTTAGAGAGCATAGGGCACTTCCACGCATGGGGGGATAAAGTGGGAAAATTGAAAATCAGCAAGACACAAGCACCCCAAAGTTTAGGGCTGCTCTGTTGACAAGGACCTCCACTTCATTCCACCTTAAATATCCCAGGAAAGCGAAAAATGGATCAAAAAGTTGTGGTCCTTATGTACAATGGAATATCACTCAGCATTGAAATCAATGTCATAAGGCTAGTAGCAGCATGATGAGTAGATTTAGGTAAGACGATTCTAAGTGAAATAAGTCACACAGAAAAGGACACTTCTCCTAAGGTGTCACTTATAGAGGGAATGTAAAAACCGTTACACATGAACTGAATTACAAAACAGAACAGAGTCACACATGCAGAAAACACACTATGGCTGCTTAACGGGAAAGGTGAGGTGGGGTGATACATAAAACAAGAGTTTCAAATTAGCTCAGATACCGTTCCATAAACCCAATATGTAATAGACAAGACCTACTCCTTGCTCAGAGAACTGGACTCAACACGCCCGATTCACCGCACAAGAATATATCTGACTAGTAATAATCTTAAAACCTATGTATTGATATCTCTCTGTTAGTGTGTCAAGTGGGTGTAAAGCGGCATAAACACAGCCGTGAAAAGCAGCTAAACCCCATTATAAAAATAAATTACTTTTAAAAACCCATGAAACAAAGACAGGGAAAGACAGAGAAATTCTTACACAATTCGTTCAGGGGCTGTGATGCAACCTGGATTGACCATATCTAGACCCACAGCTGGATGAGACATAAGGGTGGACACTCTTGGGGCTGAGAGGTTTGGTGAGGTTGGGTGAGCAAACGCAGACCCTTTAACGTAATACTGCGTGCTACCCATCGCATGGGTCCCAAATCTCCAGGTTCAAGGGCATCTTCCTACATCGAAAACATGCATGAGAAACCCAGAAGATGGTACACCGTGTGATGGGGAAAGGTTTCTAAAACGCACCTCATTTCTCATCTCCTTGTGCTCGGGTTCGCCATTCCAGCCACTTTACTAGCAATCTCCCTACTTGGAGCATCAGCACCTTTAACCTCCTGTTCCGTACAGGTTGCAATTTGTCCTGAGGATGCACGGGAAGACGGGGAACCAATGAGAGACTAGCTCTTGGTGTTGGGACAGGCACAGGTCACTCTATTTTCCCATCAGGAAGAAGAATTAACCACAGGCTCAGCCTGCCCCCCGGAACCAGAACACGGCCTGAAGCCATCCTGCGCTTTTGCGGCCAGCTCCCAAAGAAGTGTCTTGTAAAATGGAGCTTCAGGGCACTGCAATTCACAAACCTGCGAGTTATAAATGATTACTCTCGTCCACAAATATATTGAGGGAAGGCAAAGAAGAGAATTTGAAATCAAGGCAGAATTGCAGGAAACAGATTTCAGGAGGTAGATTCGAATCGCCTTTAAAGCACATGAAAAGCGGCAAAACGTTGACAATGATGCCCTTGGCCAAAAAGGGCGTATGCGTTTTTTCCTGAATATATTCAGGAAAAAACGCATACGCCCTTTTTGGCCAACCAAGCAACCTGGAAAGGCAAATCAGCGCTACAAAGAAGTCTCGCTTCCCATCGGTCAAAAGGGCCATGCTGAAAAAAGTGTCAAAACCAGAAATGCAGGACAGGCCATGGAGGAATCGGAGCCTTGCTACACTGATGGGCGGGATGTAAATCGCCAACAGCCACTCTGGAGAAGTGTACGGTGTGTCCTGAAACATCTAAAAAACACAGCTTAGAGAGCATAGGGCACTTCCACGCATGGGGGGATAAAGTGGGAAAATTGAAAATCAGCAAGACACAAGCACCCCAAAGTTTAGGGCTGCTCTGTTGACAAGGACCTCCACTTCATTCCACCTTAAATATCCCAGGAAAGCGAAAAATGGATCAAAAAGTTGTGGTCCTTATGTACAATGGAATATCACTCAGCCATGAAATCAATGTCATAAGTCTAGTAGCAGCATGATGAGTGGATTTAGGTAAGACGATTCTAAGTGAAATAAGTCACACAGAAAAGGACACTTCTCCTAAGGTGTCACTTAAAGAGGGAATGTAAAAACCGTTACACTTGAACTGAATTACAAAACAGAACAGAGTCACACATGCAGAAAACACACTATGGCTGCTTAACGGGAAAGGTGAGGTGGGGTGATACATAAAACAAGAGTTTCAAATTAGCTCAGATACCGTTCCATAAACCCAGTATGTAATAGACAAGACCTACTCCTTGCTCAGAGAACTGGACTCAACACGCCCGATTCACCGCACAAGAATATATCTGACTAGTAATAATCTTAAAACCTATGTATTGATATCTCTCTGTTAGTGTGTCAAGTGGGTGTAAAGCAGCATAAACACAGCCGTGAAAAGCAGCTAAACCCCATTATAAAAATAAATTACTTTTAAAAACCCATGAAACAAAGACAGGGAAAGACAGAGAAATTCTTACACAATTCGTTCAGGGGCTGTGATGCAACCTGGATTGACCATATCTAGACCCACAGCTGGATGAGACATAAGGGTGGACACTCTTGGGGCTGAGAGGTTTGGTGAGGTTGGGTGAGCAAACGCAGACCCTTTAAAGTAATACTGCGTGCTACCCATCGCATGGGTCCCAAATCTCCAGGTTCAAGGGCATCTTCCTACATCGAAAACATGCATGAGAAACCCAGAAGATGGTACACCGTGTGATGGGGAAAGGTTTCTAAAACGCACCTCATTTCTCATCTCCTTGTGCTCGGGTTCGCCATTCCAGCCACTTTACTAGCAATCTCCCTACTTGGAGCATCAGCACCTTTAACCTCCTGTTCCGTACAGGTTGCAATTTGTCCTGAGGATGAACGGGAAGATGGGGAACCAATGAGAGACTAGCTCTTGGTGTTGGGACAGGCACAGGTCACTCTATTTTCCCATCAGGAAGAAGAATTAACCACAGGCTCAGCCTGCCCCCCGGAACCAGAACAGGGCCTGAAGCCATCCTGCGCTTTTGCGGCCAGCTCCCAAAAAAGCGACATGTAAAATGGAGCTTCAGGGCACTGCAATTCACAAACCTGCAGAGTTATAAATGATAACTCTCGTCCACAAATATATTGAGGGAAGGCAAAGAAGAGGATTTGAAATCAAGGCAGAATTGCAGGAAACAGATTTCAGGAGGTAGATTCGAATCGCCTTTAAAGCACATGAAAAGTGGCAAAACGTTGACAATGATGCCCTTGGCCAAAAAGGGCGTATGCGTTTTTTCCTGAATATATTCAGGAAAAAACGCATACGCCCTTTTTGGCCAACCAAGCAACCTGGAAAGGCAAATCAGCGCTACAAAGAAGTCTCGCTTCCCATCGGTCAAAAGGGCCATGCTGAAAAAAGTGTCAAAACCAGAAATGCAGGACTGGCCATGGAGGAATCGGAGCCTTGCTACACTGATGGGCGGGATGTAAATCGCCAACAGCCACTCTGGAGAAGTGTACGGTGTGTCCTGAAACATCTAAAAAACACAGCTTAGAGAGCATAGGGCACTTCCACGCATGGGGGGATAAAGTGGGAAAATTGAAAATCAGCAAGACACAAGCACCCCAAAGTTTAGGGCTGCTCTGTTGACAAGGACCTCCACTTCATTCCACCTTAAATATCCCAGGAAAGCGAAAAATGGATCAAAAAGTTGTGGTCCTTATGTACAATGGAATATCACTCAGCCATGAAATCAATGTCATAAGGCTAGTAGCAGCATGATGAGTGGATTTAGGTAAGACGATTCTAAGTGAAATAAGTCACACAGAAAAGGACACTTCTCCTAAGGTGTCACTTATAGAGGGAATGTAAAAACCGTTACACTTGAACTGAATTACAAAACAGAACAGTCACACATGCAGAAAACACACTATGGCTGCTTAACGGGAAAGGTGAGGTGGGGTGATACATAAAACAAGAGTTTCAAATTAGCTCAGATACCGTTCCATAAACCCAATATGTAATAGACAAGACCTACTCCTTGCTCAGAGAACTGGACTCAACACGCCCGATTCACCGCACAAGAATATATCTGACTAGTAATAATCTTAAAACCTATGTATTGATATCTCTCTGTTAGTGTGTCAAGTGGGTGTAAAGCGGCATAAACACAGCCGTGAAAAGCAGCTAAACCCCATTATAAAAATAAATTACTTTTAAAAACCCATGAAACAAAGACAGGGAAAGACAGAGAAATTCTTACACAATTCGTTCAGGGGCTGTGATGCAACCTGGATTGACCATATCTAGACCCACAGCTGGATGAGACATAAGGGTGGACACTCTTGGGGCTGAGAGGTTTGGTGAGGTTGGGTGAGCAAACGCAGACCCTTTAAAGTAATACTGCGTGCTACCCATCGCATGGGTCCCAAATCTCCAGGTTCAAGGGCATCTTCCTACATCGAAAACATGCATGAGAAACCCAGAAGATGGTACACCGTGTGATGGGGAAAGGTTTCTAAAACGCACCTCATTTCTCATCTCCTTGTGCTCGGGTTCGCCATTCCAGCCACTTTACTAGCAATCTCCCTACTTGGAGCATCAGCACCTTTAACCTCCTGTTCCGTACAGGTTGCAATTTGTCCTGAGGATGCACGGGAAGACGGGGAACCAATGAGAGACTAGCTCTTGGTGTTGGGACAGGCACAGGTCACTCTATTTTCCCATCAGGAAGAAGAATTAACCACAGGCTCAGCCTGCCCCCCGGAACCAGAACAGGGCCTGAAGCCATCCTGCGCTTTTGCGGCCAGATCCCAAAAAAGCGACTTGTAAAATGGAGCTTCAGGGCACTGCAATTCACAAACCTGCAGAGTTATAAATGATACCTCTCGTCCACAAATATATTGAGGGAAGGCAAAGAAGAGGATTTGAAATCAAGGCAGAATTGCAGGAAACAGATTTCAGGAGGTAGATTCGAATCGCCTTTAAAGCACATGAAAAGCGGCAAAACGTTGACAATGATGCCCTTGGCCAAAAAGGGCGTATGCGTTTTTTCCTGAATATATTCAGGAAAAAACGCATACGCCCTTTTTGGCCAACCAAGCAACCTGGAAAGGCAAATCAGCGCTACAAAGAAGTCTCGCTTCCCATCGGTCAAAAGGGCCATGCTGAAAAAAGTGTCAAAACCAGAAATGCAGGACAGGCCATGGAGGAATCGGAGCCTTGCTACAGTGATGGGCGGGATGTAAATCGCCAACAGCCACTCTGGAGAAGTGTACGGTGTGTCCTGAAACATATAAAAAACACAGCTTAGAGAGCATAGGGCACTTCCACGCATGGGGGGATAAAGTGGGAAAATTGAAAATCAGCAAGACACAAGCACCCCAAAGTTTAGGGCTGCTCTGTTGACAAGGACCTCCACTTCATTCCACCTTAAATATCCCAGGAAAGCGAAAAATGGATCAAAAAGTTGTGGTCCTTATGTACAATGGAATATCACTCAGCCATGAAATCAATGTCATAAGTCTAGTAGCAGCATGATGAGTGGATTTAGGTAAGACGATTCTAAGTGAAATAAGTCACACAGAAAAGGACACTTCTCCTAAGGTGTCACTTAAAGAGGGAATGTAAAAACCGTTACACTTGAACTGAATTACAAAACAGAACAGAGTCACACATGCAGAAAACACACTATGGCTGCTTAACGGGAAAGGTGAGGTGGGGTGATACATAAAACAAGAGTTTCAAATTAGCTCAGATACCGTTCCATAAACCCAATATGTAATAGACAAGACCTACTCCTTGCTCAGAGAACTGGACTCAACACGCCCGATTCACCGCACAAGAATATATCTGACTAGTAATAATCTTAAAACCTAGGTATTGATATCTCTCTGTTAGTGTGTCAAGTGGGTGTAAAGCGGCATAAACACAGCCGTGAAAAGCAGCTAAACCCCATTATAAAAATAAATTACTTTTAAAAACCCATGAAACAAAGACAGGGAAAGACAGAGAAATTCTTACACAATTCGTTCAGGGGCTGTGATGCAACCTGGATTGACCATATCTAGACCCACAGCTGGATGAGACATAAGGGTGGACACTCTTGGGGCTGAGAGGTTTGGTGAGGTTGGGTGAGCAAACGCAGACCCTTTAAAGTAATACTGCGTGCTACCCATCGCATGGGTCCCAAATCTCCAGGTTCAAGGGCATCTTCCTACATCGAAAACATGCATGAGAAACCCAGAAGATGGTACACCGTGTGATGGGGAAAGGTTTCTAAAACGCACCTCATTTCTCATCTCCTTGTGCTCGGGTTCGCCATTCCAGCCACTTTACTAGCAATCTCCCTACTTGGAGCATCAGCACCTTTAACCTCCTGTTCCGTACAGGTTGCAATTTGTCCTGAGGATGCACGGGAAGACGGGGAACCAATGAGAGACTAGCTCTTGGTGTTGGGACAGGCACAGGTCACTCTATTTTCCCATCAGGAAGAAGAATTAACCACAGGCTCAGCCTGCCCCCCGGAACCAGTACAGGGCCTGAAGCCATCCTGCGCTTTTGCGGCCAGATCCCAAAAAAGCGACTTGTAAAATGGAGCTTCAGGGCACTGCAATTCACAAACCTGCAGAGTTATAAATGATAACTCTCGTCCACAAATATATTGAGGGAAGGCAAAGAAGAGGATTTGAAATCAAGGCAGAATTGCAGGAAACAGATTTCAGGAGGTAGATTCGAATCGCCTTTAAAGCACATGAAAAGCGGCAAAACGTTGACAATGATGCCCTTGGCCAAAAAGGGCGTATGCGTTTTTTCCTGAATATATTCAGGAAAAAACGCATATGCCCTTTTTGGCCAACCAAGCAACCTGGAAAGGCAAATCAGCGCTACAAAGAAGTCTCGCTTCCCATCGGTCAAAAGGGCCATGCTGAAAAAAGTGTCAAAACCAGAAATGCAGGACAGGCCATGGAGGAATCGGAGCCTTGCTACAGTGATGGGCGGGATGTAAATCGCCAACAGCCACTCTGGAGAAGTGTACGGTGTGTCCTGAAACATCTAAAAAACACAGCTTAGAGAGCATAGGGCACTTCCACGCATGGGGGGATAAAGTGGGAAAATTGAAAATCAGCAAGACACAAGCACCCCAAAGTTTAGGGCTGCTCTGTTGACAAGGACCTCCACTTCATTCCACCTTAAATATCCCAGGAAAGCGAAAAATGGATCAAAAAGTTGTGGTCCTTATGTACAATGGAATATCACTCAGCCATGAAATCAATGTCATAAGTCTAGTAGCAGCATGATGAGTGGATTTAGGTAAGACGATTCTAAGTGAAATAAGTCACACAGAAAAGGACACTTCTCCTAAGGTGTCACTTAAAGAGGGAATGTAAAAACCGTTACACTTGAACTGAATTACAAAACAGAACAGAGTCACACATGCAGAAAACACACTATGGCTGCTTAACGGGAAAGGTGAGGTGGGGTGATACATAAAACAAGAGTTTCAAATTAGCTCAGATACCGTTCCATAAACCCAATATGTAATAGACAAGACCTACTCCTTGCTCAGAGAACTGGACTCAACACGCCCGATTCACCGCACAAGAATATATCTGACTAGTAATAATCTTAAAACCTATGTATTGATATCTCTCTGTTAGTGTGTCAAGTGGGTGTAAAGCGGCATAAACACAGCCGTGAAAAGCAGCTAAACCCCATTATAAAAATAAATTACTTTTAAAAACCCATGAAACAAAGACAGGGAAAGACAGAGAAATTCTTACACAATTCGTTCAGGGGCTGTGATGCAACCTGGATTGACCATATCTAGACCCACAGCTGGATGAGACATAAGGGTGGACACTCTTGGGGCTGAGAGGTTTGGTGAGGTTGGGTGAGCAAACGCAGACCCTTTGAAGTAATACTGCGTGCTACCCATCGCATGGGTCCCAAATCTCCAGGTTCAAGGGCATCTTCCTACATCGAAAACATGCATGAGAAACCCAGAAGATGGTACACCGTGTGATGGGGAAAGGTTTCTAAAACGCACCTCATTTCTCATCTCCTTGTGCTCGGGTTCGCCATTCCAGCCACTTTACTAGCAATCTCCCTACTTGGAGCATCAGCACCTTTAACCTCCTGTTCCGTACAGGTTGCAATTTGTCCTGAGGATGCACGGGAAGACGGGGAACCAATGAGAGACTAGCTCTTGGTGTTGGGACAGGCACAGGTCACTCTATTTTCCCATCAGGAAGAAGAATTAACCACAGGCTCAGCCTGCCCCCCGGAACCAGAACACGGCCTGAAGCCATCCTGCGCTTTTGCGGCCAGCTCCCAAAGAAGTGTCTTGTAAAATGGAGCTTCAGGGCACTGCAATTCACAAACCTGCGAGTTATAAATGATTACTCTCGTCCACAAATATATTGAGGGAAGGCAAAGAAGAGAATTTGAAATCAAGGCAGAATTGCAGGAAACAGATTTCAGGAGGTAGATTCGAATCGCCTTTAAAGCACATGAAAAGCGGCAAAACGTTGACAATGATGCCCTTGGCCAAAAAGGGCGTATGCGTTTTTTCCTGAATATATTCAGGAAAAAACGCATACGCCCTTTTTGGCCAACCAAGCAACCTGGAAAGGCAAATCAGCGCTACAAAGAAGTCTCGCTTCCCATCGGTCAAAAGGGCCATGCTGAAAAAAGTGTCAAAACCAGAAATGCAGGACAGGCCATGGAGGAATCGGAGCCTTGCTACACTGATGGGCGGGATGTAAATCGCCAACAGCCACTCTGGAGAAGTGTACGGTGTGTCCTGAAACATCTAAAAAACACAGCTTAGAGAGCATAGGGCACTTCCACGCATGGGGGGATAAAGTGGGAAAATTGAAAATCAGCAAGACACAAGCACCCCAAAGTTTAGGGCTGCTCTGTTGACAAGGACCTCCACTTCATTCCACCTTAAATATCCCAGGAAAGCGAAAAATGGATCAAAAAGTTGTGGTCCTTATGTACAATGGAATATCACTCAGCCATGAAATCAATGTCATAAGTCTAGTAGCAGCATGATGAGTGGATTTAGGTAAGACGATTCTAAGTGAAATAAGTCACACAGAAAAGGACACTTCTCCTAAGGTGTCACTTAAAGAGGGAATGTAAAAACCGTTACACTTGAACTGAATTACAAAACAGAACAGAGTCACACATGCAGAAAACACACTATGGCTGCTTAACGGGAAAGGTGAGGTGGGGTGATACATAAAACAAGAGTTTCAAATTAGCTCAGATACCGTTCCATAAACCCAGTATGTAATAGACAAGACCTACTCCTTGCTCAGAGAACTGGACTCAACACGCCCGATTCACCGCACAAGAATATATCTGACTAGTAATAATCTTAAAACCTATGTATTGATATCTCTCTGTTAGTGTGTCAAGTGGGTGTAAAGCAGCATAAACACAGCCGTGAAAAGCAGCTAAACCCCATTATAAAAATAAATTACTTTTAAAAACCCATGAAACAAAGACAGGGAAAGACAGAGAAATTCTTACACAATTCGTTCAGGGGCTGTGATGCAACCTGGATTGACCATATCTAGACCCACAGCTGGATGAGACATAAGGGTGGACACTCTTGGGGCTGAGAGGTTTGGTGAGGTTGGGTGAGCAAACGCAGACCCTTTAAAGTAATACTGCGTGCTACCCATCGCATGGGTCCCAAATCTCCAGGTTCAAGGGCATCTTCCTACATCGAAAACATGCATGAGAAACCCAGAAGATGGTACACCGTGTGATGGGGAAAGGTTTCTAAAACGCACCTCATTTCTCATCTCCTTGTGCTCGGGTTCGCCATTCCAGCCACTTTACTAGCAATCTCCCTACTTGGAGCATCAGCACCTTTAACCTCCTGTTCCGTACAGGTTGCAATTTGTCCTGAGGATGAACGGGAAGATGGGGAACCAATGAGAGACTAGCTCTTGGTGTTGGGACAGGCACAGGTCACTCTATTTTCCCATCAGGAAGAAGAATTAACCACAGGCTCAGCCTGCCCCCCGGAACCAGAACAGGGCCTGAAGCCATCCTGCGCTTTTGCGGCCAGCTCCCAAAAAAGCGACATGTAAAATGGAGCTTCAGGGCACTGCAATTCACAAACCTGCAGAGTTATAAATGATAACTCTCGTCCACAAATATATTGAGGGAAGGCAAAGAAGAGGATTTGAAATCAAGGCAGAATTGCAGGAAACAGATTTCAGGAGGTAGATTCGAATCGCCTTTAAAGCACATGAAAAGTGGCAAAACGTTGACAATGATGCCCTTGGCCAAAAAGGGCGTATGCGTTTTTTCCTGAATATATTCAGGAAAAAACGCATACGCCCTTTTTGGCCAACCAAGCAACCTGGAAAGGCAAATCAGCGCTACAAAGAAGTCTCGCTTCCCATCGGTCAAAAGGGCCATGCTGAAAAAAGTGTCAAAACCAGAAATGCAGGACTGGCCATGGAGGAATCGGAGCCTTGCTACACTGATGGGCGGGATGTAAATCGCCAACAGCCACTCTGGAGAAGTGTACGGTGTGTCCTGAAACATCTAAAAAACACAGCTTAGAGAGCATAGGGCACTTCCACGCATGGGGGGATAAAGTGGGAAAATTGAAAATCAGCAAGACACAAGCACCCCAAAGTTTAGGGCTGCTCTGTTGACAAGGACCTCCACTTCATTCCACCTTAAATATCCCAGGAAAGCGAAAAATGGATCAAAAAGTTGTGGTCCTTATGTACAATGGAATATCACTCAGCCATGAAATCAATGTCATAAGGCTAGTAGCAGCATGATGAGTGGATTTAGGTAAGACGATTCTAAGTGAAATAAGTCACACAGAAAAGGACACTTCTCCTAAGGTGTCACTTATAGAGGGAATGTAAAAACCGTTACACTTGAACTGAATTACAAAACAGAACAGTCACACATGCAGAAAACACACTATGGCTGCTTAACGGGAAAGGTGAGGTGGGGTGATACATAAAACAAGAGTTTCAAATTAGCTCAGATACCGTTCCATAAACCCAATATGTAATAGACAAGACCTACTCCTTGCTCAGAGAACTGGACTCAACACGCCCGATTCACCGCACAAGAATATATCTGACTAGTAATAATCTTAAAACCTATGTATTGATATCTCTCTGTTAGTGTGTCAAGTGGGTGTAAAGCGGCATAAACACAGCCGTGAAAAGCAGCTAAACCCCATTATAAAAATAAATTACTTTTAAAAACCCATGAAACAAAGACAGGGAAAGACAGAGAAATTCTTACACAATTCGTTCAGGGGCTGTGATGCAACCTGGATTGACCATATCTAGACCCACAGCTGGATGAGACATAAGGGTGGACACTCTTGGGGCTGAGAGGTTTGGTGAGGTTGGGTGAGCAAACGCAGACCCTTTAAAGTAATACTGCGTGCTACCCATCGCATGGGTCCCAAATCTCCAGGTTCAAGGGCATCTTCCTACATCGAAAACATGCATGAGAAACCCAGAAGATGGTACACCGTGTGATGGGGAAAGGTTTCTAAAACGCACCTCATTTCTCATCTCCTTGTGCTCGGGTTCGCCATTCCAGCCACTTTACTAGCAATCTCCCTACTTGGAGCATCAGCACCTTTAACCTCCTGTTCCGTACAGGTTGCAATTTGTCCTGAGGATGCACGGGAAGACGGGGAACCAATGAGAGACTAGCTCTTGGTGTTGGGACAGGCACAGGTCACTCTATTTTCCCATCAGGAAGAAGAATTAACCACAGGCTCAGCCTGCCCCCCGGAACCAGAACAGGGCCTGAAGCCATCCTGCGCTTTTGCGGCCAGATCCCAAAAAAGCGACTTGTAAAATGGAGCTTCAGGGCACTGCAATTCACAAACCTGCAGAGTTATAAATGATACCTCTCGTCCACAAATATATTGAGGGAAGGCAAAGAAGAGGATTTGAAATCAAGGCAGAATTGCAGGAAACAGATTTCAGGAGGTAGATTCGAATCGCCTTTAAAGCACATGAAAAGCGGCAAAACGTTGACAATGATGCCCTTGGCCAAAAAGGGCGTATGCGTTTTTTCCTGAATATATTCAGGAAAAAACGCATACGCCCTTTTTGGCCAACCAAGCAACCTGGAAAGGCAAATCAGCGCTACAAAGAAGTCTCGCTTCCCATCGGTCAAAAGGGCCATGCTGAAAAAAGTGTCAAAACCAGAAATGCAGGACAGGCCATGGAGGAATCGGAGCCTTGCTACAGTGATGGGCGGGATGTAAATCGCCAACAGCCACTCTGGAGAAGTGTACGGTGTGTCCTGAAACATATAAAAAACACAGCTTAGAGAGCATAGGGCACTTCCACGCATGGGGGGATAAAGTGGGAAAATTGAAAATCAGCAAGACACAAGCACCCCAAAGTTTAGGGCTGCTCTGTTGACAAGGACCTCCACTTCATTCCACCTTAAATATCCCAGGAAAGCGAAAAATGGATCAAAAAGTTGTGGTCCTTATGTACAATGGAATATCACTCAGCCATGAAATCAATGTCATAAGTCTAGTAGCAGCATGATGAGTGGATTTAGGTAAGACGATTCTAAGTGAAATAAGTCACACAGAAAAGGACACTTCTCCTAAGGTGTCACTTAAAGAGGGAATGTAAAAACCGTTACACTTGAACTGAATTACAAAACAGAACAGAGTCACACATGCAGAAAACACACTATGGCTGCTTAACGGGAAAGGTGAGGTGGGGTGATACATAAAACAAGAGTTTCAAATTAGCTCAGATACCGTTCCATAAACCCAATATGTAATAGACAAGACCTACTCCTTGCTCAGAGAACTGGACTCAACACGCCCGATTCACCGCACAAGAATATATCTGACTAGTAATAATCTTAAAACCTATGTATTGATATCTCTCTGTTAGTGTGTCAAGTGGGTGTAAAGCGGCATAAACACAGCCGTGAAAAGCAGCTAAACCCCATTATAAAAATAAATTACTTTTAAAAACCCATGAAACAAAGACAGGGAAAGACAGAGAAATTCTTACACAATTCGTTCAGGGGCTGTGATGCAACCTGGATTGACCATATCTAGACCCACAGCTGGATGAGACATAAGGGTGGACACTCTTGGGGCTGAGAGGTTTGGTGAGGTTGGGTGAGCAAACGCAGACCCTTTAAAGTAATACTGCGTGCTACCCATCGCATGGGTCCCAAATCTCCAGGTTCAAGGGCATCTTCCTACATCGAAAACATGCATGAGAAACCCAGAAGATGGTACACCGTGTGATGGGGAAAGGTTTCTAAAACGCACCTCATTTCTCATCTCCTTGTGCTCGGGTTCGCCATTCCAGCCACTTTACTAGCAATCTCCCTACTTGGAGCATCAGCACCTTTAACCTCCTGTTCCGTACAGGTTGCAATTTGTCCTGAGGATGCACGGGAAGACGGGGAACCAATGAGAGACTAGCTCTTGGTGTTGGGACAGGCACAGGTCACTCTATTTTCCCATCAGGAAGAAGAATTAACCACAGGCTCAGCCTGCCCCCCGGAACCAGTACAGGGCCTGAAGCCATCCTGCGCTTTTGCGGCCAGATCCCAAAAAAGCGACTTGTAAAATGGAGCTTCAGGGCACTGCAATTCACAAACCTGCAGAGTTATAAATGATAACTCTCGTCCACAAATATATTGAGGGAAGGCAAAGAAGAGGATTTGAAATCAAGGCAGAATTGCAGGAAACAGATTTCAGGAGGTAGATTCGAATCGCCTTTAAAGCACATGAAAAGCGGCAAAACGTTGACAATGATGCCCTTGGCCAAAAAGGGCGTATGCGTTTTTTCCTGAATATATTCAGGAAAAAACGCATATGCCCTTTTTGGCCAACCAAGCAACCTGGAAAGGCAAATCAGCGCTACAAAGAAGTCTCGCTTCCCATCGGTCAAAAGGGCCATGCTGAAAAAAGTGTCAAAACCAGAAATGCAGGACAGGCCATGGAGGAATCGGAGCCTTGCTACAGTGATGGGCGGGATGTAAATCGCCAACAGCCACTCTGGAGAAGTGTACGGTGTGTCCTGAAACATCTAAAAAACACAGCTTAGAGAGCATAGGGCACTTCCACGCATGGGGGGATAAAGTGGGAAAATTGAAAATCAGCAAGACACAAGCACCCCAAAGTTTAGGGCTGCTCTGTTGACAAGGACCTCCACTTCATTCCACCTTAAATATCCCAGGAAAGCGAAAAATGGATCAAAAAGTTGTGGTCCTTATGTACAATGGAATATCACTCAGCCATGAAATCAATGTCATAAGTCTAGTAGCAGCATGATGAGTGGATTTAGGTAAGACGATTCTAAGTGAAATAAGTCACACAGAAAAGGACACTTCTCCTAAGGTGTCACTTAAAGAGGGAATGTAAAAACCGTTACACTTGAACTGAATTACAAAACAGAACAGAGTCACACATGCAGAAAACACACTATGGCTGCTTAACGGGAAAGGTGAGGTGGGGTGATACATAAAACAAGAGTTTCAAATTAGCTCAGATACCGTTCCATAAACCCAATATGTAATAGACAAGACCTACTCCTTGCTCAGAGAACTGGACTCAACACGCCCGATTCACCGCACAAGAATATATCTGACTAGTAATAATCTTAAAACCTATGTATTGATATCTCTCTGTTAGTGTGTCAAGTGGGTGTAAAGCGGCATAAACACAGCCGTGAAAAGCAGCTAAACCCCATTATAAAAATAAATTACTTTTAAAAACCCATGAAACAAAGACAGGGAAAGACAGAGAAATTCTTACACAATTCGTTCAGGGGCTGTGATGCAACCTGGATTGACCATATCTAGACCCACAGCTGGATGAGACATAAGGGTGGACACTCTTGGGGCTGAGAGGTTTGGTGAGGTTGGGTGAGCAAACGCAGACCCTTTGAAGTAATACTGCGTGCTACCCATCGCATGGGTCCCAAATCTCCAGGTTCAAGGGCATCTTCCTACATCGAAAACATGCATGAGAAACCCAGAAGATGGTACACCGTGTGATGGGGAAAGGTTTCTAAAACGCACCTCATTTCTCATCTCCTTGTGCTCGGGTTCGCCATTCCAGCCACTTTACTAGCAATCTCCCTACTTGGAGCATCAGCACCTTTAACCTCCTGTTCCGTACAGGTTGCAATTTGTCCTGAGGATGCACGGGAAGACGGGGAACCAATGAGAGACTAGCTCTTGGTGTTGGGACAGGTACAGGTCACTCTATTTTCCCATCAGGAAGAAGAATTAACCACAGGCTCAGCCTGCCCCCCGGAACCAGAACAGGGCCTGAAGCCATCCTGCGCTTTTGCGGCCAGCTCCCAAAAAAGCGTCTTGTAAAATGGAGCTTCAGGGCACTGCAATTCACAAACCTGCGAGTTATAAATGATTACTCTCGTCCACAAATATATTGAGGGAAGGCAAAGAAGAGGATTTGAAATCAAGGCAGAATTGCAGGAAACAGATTTCAGGAGGTAGATTCGAATCGCCTTTAAAGCACATGAAAAGCGGCAAAACGTTGACAATGATGCCCTTGGCCAAAAAGGGCGTATGCGTTTTTTCCTGAATATATTCAGGAAAAAACGCATACGCCCTTTTTGGCCAACCAAGCAACCTGGAAAGGCAAATCAGCGCTACAAAGAAGTCTCGCTTCCCATCGGTCAAAAGGGCCATGCTGAAAAAAGTGTCAAAACCAGAAATGCAGGACAGGCCATGGAGGAATCGGAGCCTTGCTACAGTGATGGGCGGGATGTAAATCGCCAACAGCCACTCTGGAGAAGTGTACGGTGTGTCCTGAAACATCTAAAAAACACAGCTTAGAGAGCATAGGGCACTTCCACGCATGGGGGGATAAAGTGGGAAAATTGAAAATCAGCAAGACACAAGCACCCCAAAGTTTAGGGCTGCTCTGTTGACAAGGACCTCCACTTCATTCCACCTTAAATATCCCAGGAAAGCGAAAAATGGATCAAAAAGTTGTGGTCCTTATGTACAATGGAATATCACTCAGCCATGAAATCAATGTCATAAGTCTAGTAGCAGCATGATGAGTGGATTTAGGTAAGACGATTCTAAGTGAAATAAGTCACACAGAAAAGGACACTTCTCCTAAGGTGTCACTTAAAGAGGGAATGTAAAAACCGTTACACTTGAACTGAATTACAAAACAGAACAGAGTCACACATGCAGAAAACACACTATGGCTGCTTAACGGGAAAGGTGAGGTGGGGTGATACATAAAACAAGAGTTTCAAATTAGCTCAGATACCGTTCCATAAACCCAGTATGTAATAGACAAGACCTACTCCTTGCTCAGAGAACTGGACTCAACACGCCCGATTCACCGCACAAGAATATATCTGACTAGTAATAATCTTAAAACCTATGTATTGATATCTCTCTGTTAGTGTGTCAAGTGGGTGTAAAGCAGCATAAACACAGCCGTGAAAAGCAGCTAAACCCCATTATAAAAATAAATTACTTTTAAAAACCCATGAAACAAAGACAGGGAAAGACAGAGAAATTCTTACACAATTCGTTCAGGGGCTGTGATGCAACCTGGATTGACCATATCTAGACCCACAGCTGGATGAGACATAAGGGTGGACACTCTTGGGGCTGAGAGGTTTGGTGAGGTTGGGTGAGCAAACGCAGACCCTTTAAAGTAATACTGCGTGCTACCCATCGCATGGGTCCCAAATCTCCAGGTTCAAGGGCATCTTCCTACATCGAAAACATGCATGAGAAACCCAGAAGATGGTACACCGTGTGATGGGGAAAGGTTTCTAAAACGCACCTCATTTCTCATCTCCTTGTGCTCGGGTTCGCCATTCCAGCCACTTTACTAGCAATCTCCCTACTTGGAGCATCAGCACCTTTAACCTCCTGTTCCGTACAGGTTGCAATTTGTCCTGAGGATGAACGGGAAGATGGGGAACCAATGAGAGACTAGCTCTTGGTGTTGGGACAGGCACAGGTCACTCTATTTTCCCATCAGGAAGAAGAATTAACCACAGGCTCAGCCTGCCCCCCGGAACCAGAACAGGGCCTGAAGCCATCCTGCGCTTTTGCGGCCAGCTCCCAAAAAAGCGACATGTAAAATGGAGCTTCAGGGCACTGCAATTCACAAACCTGCAGAGTTATAAATGATAACTCTCGTCCACAAATATATTGAGGGAAGGCAAAGAAGAGGATTTGAAATCAAGGCAGAATTGCAGGAAACAGATTTCAGGAGGTAGATTCGAATCGCCTTTAAAGCACATGAAAAGTGGCAAAACGTTGACAATGATGCCCTTGGCCAAAAAGGGCGTATGCGTTTTTTCCTGAATATATTCAGGAAAAAACGCATACGCCCTTTTTGGCCAACCAAGCAACCTGGAAAGGCAAATCAGCGCTACAAAGAAGTCTCGCTTCCCATCGGTCAAAAGGGCCATGCTGAAAAAAGTGTCAAAACCAGAAATGCAGGACTGGCCATGGAGGAATCGGAGCCTTGCTACACTGATGGGCGGGATGTAAATCGCCAACAGCCACTCTGGAGAAGTGTACGGTGTGTCCTGAAACATCTAAAAAACACAGCTTAGAGAGCATAGGGCACTTCCACGCATGGGGGGATAAAGTGGGAAAATTGAAAATCAGCAAGACACAAGCACCCCAAAGTTTAGGGCTGCTCTGTTGACAAGGACCTCCACTTCATTCCACCTTAAATATCCCAGGAAAGCGAAAAATGGATCAAAAAGTTGTGGTCCTTATGTACAATGGAATATCACTCAGCCATGAAATCAATGTCATAAGGCTAGTAGCAGCATGATGAGTGGATTTAGGTAAGACGATTCTAAGTGAAATAAGTCACACAGAAAAGGACACTTCTCCTAAGGTGTCACTTATAGAGGGAATGTAAAAACCGTTACACTTGAACTGAATTACAAAACAGAACAGAGTCACACATGCAGAAAACACACTATGGCTGCTTAACGGGAAAGGTGAGGTGGGGTGATACATAAAACAAGAGTTTCAAATTAGCTCAGATTCCGTTCCATAAACCCAATATGTAATAGACAAGACCTACTCCTTGCTCAGAGAACTGGACTCAACATGCCCGATTCACCGCACAAGAATATATCTGACTAGTAATAATCTTAAAACCTATGCATTGATATCTCTCTGTTAGTGTGTCAAGTGGGTGTAAAGCGGCATAAACACAGCCGTGAAAAGCAGCTAAACCCCATTATAAAAATAAATTACTTTTAAAAACCCATGAAACAAAGACAGGGAAAGAGAGAGAAACTCTTACACAATTCGTTCAGGGGCTGTGATGCAACCTGGATTGACCATATCTAGACCCACAGCTGGATGAGACATAAGGGTGGACACTCTTGGGGCTGAGAGGTTTGGTGAGGTTGGGTGAGCAAACGCAGACCCTTTAAAGTAATACTGCGTGCTACCCATCGCATGGGTCCCAAATCTCCAGGTTCAAGGGCATCTTCCTACATCGAAAACATGCATGAGAAACCCAGAAGATGGTACACCGTGTGATGGGGAAAGGTTTCTAAAACGCACCTCATTTCTCATCTCCTTGTGCTCGGGTTCGCCATTCCAGCCACTTTACTAGCAATCTCCCTACTTGGAGCATCAGCACCTTTAACCTCCTGTTCCGTACAGGTTGCAATTTGTCCTGAGGATGCACGGGAAGACGGGGAACCAATGAGAGACTAGCTCTTGGTGTTGGGACAGGCACAGGTCACTCTATTTTCCCATCAGGAAGAAGAATTAACCACAGGCTCAGCCTGCCCCCCGGAAGCAGAACAGGGCCTGAAGCCATCCTGCTCTTTTGCGGCCAGCTCCCAAAAAAGCGACTTGTTAAATGGAGCTTCAGGGCACTGCAATTCACAAACCTGCAGAGTTATAAATGATAACTCTCGTCCACAAATATATTGAGGGAAGGCAAAGAAGAGGATTTGAAATCCAGGCAGAATTGCAGGAAACAGATTTCAGGAGGTAGATTCGAATCGCCTTTAAAGCACATGAAAAGCGGCAAAACGTTGACAATGATGCCCTTGGCCAAAAAGGGCGTATGCGTTTTTTCCTGAATATATTCAGGAAAAAACGCATACGCCCTTTTTGGCCAACCAAGCAACCTGGAAAGGCAAATCAGCGCTACAAAGAAGTCTCGCTTCCCATCGGTCAAAAGGGCCATGCTGAAAAAAGTGTCAAAACCAGAAATGCAGGACAGGCCATGGAGGAATCGGAGCCTTGCTACACTGATGGGCGGGATGTAAATCGCCAACAGCCACTCTGGAGAAGTGTACGGTGTGTCCTGAAACATCTAAAAAACACAGCTTAGAGAGCATAGGGCACTTCCACGCATGGGGGGATAAAGTGGGAAAATTGAAAATCAGCAAGACACAAGCACCCCAAAGTTTAGGGCTGCTCTGTTGACAAGGACCTCCACTTCATTCCACCTTAAATATCCCAGGAAAGCGAAAAATGGATCAAAAAGTTGTGGTCCTTATGTACAATGGAATATCACTCAGCCATGAAATCAATGTCATAAGTCTAGTAGCAGCATGATGAGTGGATTTAGGTAAGACGATTCTAAGTGAAATAAGTCACACAGAAAAGGACACTTCTCCTAAGGTGTCACTTAAAGAGGGAATGTAAAAACCGTTACACTTGAACTGAATTACAAAACAGAACAGAGTCACACATGCAGAAAACACACTATGGCTGCTTAACGGGAAAGGTGAGGTGGGGTGATACATAAAACAAGAGTTTCAAATTAGCTCAGATACCGTTCCATAAACCCAATATGTAATAGACAAGACCTACTCCTTGCTCAGAGAACTGGACTCAACACGCCCGATTCACCGCACAAGAATATATCTGACTAGTAATAATCTTAAAACCTATGTATTGATATCTCTCTGTTAGTGTGTCAAGTGGGTGTAAAGCAGCATAAACACAGCCGTGAAAAGCAGCTAAACCCCATTATAAAAATAAATTACTTTTAAAAACCCATGAAACAAAGACAGGGAAAGACAGAGAAATTCTTACACAATTCGTTCAGGGGCTGTGATGCAACCTGGATTGACCATATCTAGACCCACAGCTGGATGAGACATAAGGGTGGACACTCTTGGGGCTGAGAGGTTTGGTGAGGTTGGGTGAGCAAACGCAGACCCTTTAAAGTAATACTGCGTGCTACCCATCGCATGGGTCCCAAATCTCCAGGTTCAAGGGCATCTTCCTACATCGAAAACATGCATGAGAAACCCAGAAGATGGTACACCGTGTGATGGGGAAAGGTTTCTAAAACGCACCTCATTTCTCATCTCCTTGTGCTCGGGTTCGCCATTCCAGCCACTTTACTAGCAATCTCCCTACTTGGAGCATCAGCACCTTTAACCTCCTGTTCCGTACAGGTTGCAATTTGTCCTGAGGATGCACGGGAAGACGGGGAACCAATGAGAGACTAGCTCTTGGTGTTGGGACAGGCACAGGTCACTCTATTTTCCCATCAGGAAGAAGAATTAACCACAGGCTCAGCCTGCCCCCCGGAACCAGAACACGGCCTGAAGCCATCCTGCGCTTTTGCGGCCAGCTCCCAAAGAAGTGTCTTGTAAAATGGAGCTTCAGGGCACTGCAATTCACAAACCTGCGAGTTATAAATGATTACTCTCGTCCACAAATATATTGAGGGAAGGCAAAGAAGAGAATTTGAAATCAAGGCAGAATTGCAGGAAACAGATTTCAGGAGGTAGATTCGAATCGCCTTTAAAGCACATGAAAAGCGGCAAAACGTTGACAATGATGCCCTTGGCCAAAAAGGGCGTATGCGTTTTTTCCTGAATATATTCAGGAAAAAACGCATACGCCCTTTTTGGCCAACCAAGCAACCTGGAAAGGCAAATCAGCGCTACAAAGAAGTCTCGCTTCCCATCGGTCAAAAGGGCCATGCTGAAAAAAGTGTCAAAACCAGAAATGCAGGACAGGCCATGGAGGAATCGGAGCCTTGCTACACTGATGGGCGGGATGTAAATCGCCAACAGCCACTCTGGAGAAGTGTACGGTGTGTCCTGAAACATCTAAAAAACACAGCTTAGAGAGCATAGGGCACTTCCACGCATGGGGGGATAAAGTGGGAAAATTGAAAATCAGCAAGACACAAGCACCCCAAAGTTTAGGGCTGCTCTGTTGACAAGGACCTCCACTTCATTCCACCTTAAATATCCCAGGAAAGCGAAAAATGGATCAAAAAGTTGTGGTCCTTATGTACAATGGAATATCACTCAGCCATGAAATCAATGTCATAAGTCTAGTAGCAGCATGATGAGTGGATTTAGGTAAGACGATTCTAAGTGAAATAAGTCACACAGAAAAGGACACTTCTCCTAAGGTGTCACTTAAAGAGGGAATGTAAAAACCGTTACACTTGAACTGAATTACAAAACAGAACAGAGTCACACATGCAGAAAACACACTATGGCTGCTTAACGGGAAAGGTGAGGTGGGGTGATACATAAAACAAGAGTTTCAAATTAGCTCAGATACCGTTCCATAAACCCAATATGTAATAGACAAGACCTACTCCTTGCTCAGAGAACTGGACTCAACACGCCCGATTCACCGCACAAGAATATATCTGACTAGTAATAATCTTAAAACCTATGTATTGATATCTCTCTGTTAGTGTGTCAAGTGGGTGTAAAGCAGCATAAACACAGCCGTGAAAAGCAGCTAAACCCCATTATAAAAATAAATTACTTTTAAAAACCCATGAAACAAAGACAGGGAAAGACAGAGAAATTCTTACACAATTCGTTCAGGGGCTGTGATGCAACCTGGATTGACCATATCTAGACCCACAGCTGGATGAGACATAAGGGTGGACACTCTTGGGGCTGAGAGGTTTGGTGAGGTTGGGTGAGCAAACGCAGACCCTTTGAAGTAATACTGCGTGCTACCCATCGCATGGGTCCCAAATCTCCAGGTTCAAGGGCATCTTCCTACATCGAAAACATGCATGAGAAACCCAGAAGATGGTACACCGTGTGATGGGGAAAGGTTTCTAAAACGCACCTCATTTCTCATCTCCTTGTGCTCGGGTTCGCCATTCCAGCCACTTTACTAGCAATCTCCCTACTTGGAGCATCAGCACCTTTAACCTCCTGTTCCGTACAGGTTGCAATTTGTCCTGAGGATGCACGGGAAGACGGGGAACCAATGAGAGACTAGCTCTTGGTGTTGGGACAGGTACAGGTCACTCTATTTTCCCATCAGGAAGAAGAATTAACCACAGGCTCAGCCTGCCCCCCGGAACCAGAACAGGGCCTGAAGCCATCCTGCGCTTTTGCGGCCAGCTCCCAAAGAAGCGTCTTGTAAAATGGAGCTTCAGGGCACTGCAATTCACAAACCTGCGAGTTATAAATGATTACTCTCGTCCACAAATATATTGAGGGAAGGCAAAGAAGAGGATTTGAAATCAAGGCAGAATTGCAGGAAACAGATTTCAGGAGGTAGATTCGAATCGCCTTTAAAGCACATGAAAAGCGGCAAAACGTTGACAATGATGCCCTTGGCCAAAAAGGGCGTATGCGTTTTTTCCTGAATATATTCAGGAAAAAACGCATACGCCCTTTTTGGCCAACCAAGCAACCTGGAAAGGCAAATCAGCGCTACAAAGAAGTCTCGCTTCCCATCGGTCAAAAGGGCCATGCTGAAAAAAGTGTCAAAACCAGAAATGCAGGACAGGCCATGGAGGAATCGGAGCCTTGCTACACTGATGGGCGGGATGTAAATCGCCAACAGCCACTCTGGAGAAGTGTACGGTGTGTCCTGAAACATCTAAAAAACACAGCTTAGAGAGCATAGGGCACTTCCACGCATGGGGGGATAAAGTGGGAAAATTGAAAATCAGCAAGACACAAGCACCCCAAAGTTTAGGGCTGCTCTGTTGACAAGGACCTCCACTTCATTCCACCTTAAATATCCCAGGAAAGCGAAAAATGGATCAAAAAGTTGTGGTCCTTATGTACAATGGAATATCACTCAGCCATGAAATCAACGTCATAAGGCTAGTAGCAGCATGATGAGTGGATTTAGGTAAGACGATTCTAAGTGAAATAAGTCACACAGAAAAGGACACTTCTCCTAAGGTGTCACTTATAGACGGAATGTAAAAACCGTTACACTTGAACTGAATTACAAAACAGAACAGAGTCACACATGCAGAAAACACACTATGGCTGCTTAACGGGAAAGGTGAGGTGGGGTGATACATAAAACAAGAGTTTCAAATTAGCTCAGATACCGTTCCATAAACCCAATATGTAATAGACAAGACCTACTCCTTGCTCAGAGAACTGGACTCAACACGCCCGATTCACCGCACAAGAATATATCTGACTAGTAATAATCTTAAAACCTATGTATTGATATATCTTTGTTAGTGTGTCAAGTGGGTGTAAAGCGGCATAAACACAGCCATGAAAAGCAGCTAAACCCCATTATAAAAATAAATTACTTTTAAAAACCCATGAAACAAAGACAGGGAAAGACAGAGAAATTCTTACACAATTCGTTCAGGGGCTGTGATGCAACCTGGATTGACCATATCTAGACCCACAGCTGGATGAGACATAAGGGTGGACACTCTTGGGGCTGAGAGGTTTGGTGAGGTTGGGTGAGCAAACGCAGGCCCTTTAAAGTAATACTGCGTGCTACCCATCGCATGGGTCCCAAATCTCCAGGTTCAAGGGCATCTTCCTACATCGAAAACATGCATGAGAAACCCAGAAGACGGTACACCGTGTGATGGGGAAAGGTTTCTAAAACGCACCTCATTTCTCATCTCCTTGTGCTCGGGTTCGCCATTCCAGCCACTTTACTAGCAATCTCCCTACTTGGAGCATCAGCACCTTTAACCTCCTGTTCCGTACAGGTTGCAATTTGTCCTGAGGATGAACGGGAAGATGGGGAACCAATGAGAGACTAGCTCTTGGTGTTGGGACAGGCACAGGTCACTCTATTTTCCCATCAGGAAGAAGAATTAACCACAGGCTCAGCCTGCCCCCCGGAACCAGAACAGGGCCTGAAGCCATCCTGCGCTTTTGCGGCCAGCTCCCAAAAAAGCGACATGTAAAATGGAGCTTCAGGGCACTGCAATTCACAAACCTGCAGAGTTATAAATGATAACTCTCGTCCACAAATATATTGAGGGAAGGCAAAGAAGAGGATTTGAAATCAAGGCAGAATTGCAGGAAACAGATTTCAGGAGGTAGATTCGAATCGCCTTTAAAGCACATGAAAAGTGGCAAAACGTTGACAATGATGCCCTTGGCCAAAAAGGGCGTATGCGTTTTTTCCTGAATATATTCAGGAAAAAACGCATACGCCCTTTTTGGCCAACCAAGCAACCTGGAAAGGCAAATCAGCGCTACAAAGAAGTCTCGCTTCCCATCGGTCAAAAGGGCCATGCTGAAAAAAGTGTCAAAACCAGAAATGCAGGACAGGCCATGGAGGAATCGGAGCCTTGCTACACTGATGGGCGGGATGTAAATCGCCAAAAGCCACTCTGGAGAAGTGTACGGTGTGTCCTGAAACATCTAAAAAACACAGCTTAGAGAGCATAGGGCACTTCCACGCATGGGGGGATAAAGTGGGAAAATTGAAAATCAGCAAGACACAAGCACCCCAAAGTTTAGGGCTGCTCTGTTGACAAGGACCTCCACTTCATTCCACCTTAAATATCCCAGGAAAGCGAAAAATGGATCAAAAAGTTGTGGTCCTTATGTACAATGGAATATCACTCAGCCATGAAATCAATGTCATAAGGCTAGTAGCAGCATGATGAGTGGATTTAGGTAAGACGATTCTAAGTGAAATAAGTCACACAGAAAAGGACACTTCTCCTAAGGTGTCACTTATAGAGGGAATGTAAAAACCGTTACACTTGAACTGAATTACAAAACAGAACAGTCACACATGCAGAAAACACACTATGGCTGCTTAACGGGAAAGGTGAGGTGGGGTGATACATAAAACAAGAGTTTCAAATTAGCTCAGATACCGTTCCATAAACCCAATATGTAATAGACAAGACCTACTCCTTGCTCAGAGAACTGGACTCAACACGCCCGATTCACCGCACAAGAATATATCTGACTAGTAATAATCTTAAAACCTATGTATTGATATCTCTCTGTTAGTGTGTCAAGTGGGTGTAAAGCGGCATAAACACAGCCGTGAAAAGCAGCTAAACCCCATTATAAAAATAAATTACTTTTAAAAACCCATGAAACAAAGACAGGGAAAGACAGAGAAATTCTTACACAATTCGTTCAGGGGCTGTGATGCAACCTGGATTGACCATATCTAGACCCACAGCTGGATGAGACATAAGGGTGGACACTCTTGGGGCTGAGAGGTTTGGTGAGGTTGGGTGAGCAAACGCAGACCCTTTAAAGTAATACTGCGTGCTACCCATCGCATGGGTCCCAAATCTCCAGGTTCAAGGGCATCTTCCTACATCGAAAACATGCATGAGAAACCCAGAAGATGGTACACCGTGTGATGGGGAAAGGTTTCTAAAACGCACCTCATTTCTCATCTCCTTGTGCTCGGGTTCGCCATTCCAGCCACTTTACTAGCAATCTCCCTACTTGGAGCATCAGCACCTTTAACCTCCTGTTCCGTACAGGTTGCAATTTGTCCTGAGGATGCACGGGAAGACGGGGAACCAATGAGAGACTAGCTCTTGGTGTTGGGACAGGCACAGGTCACTCTATTTTCCCATCAGGAAGAAGAATTAACCACAGGCTCAGCCTGCCCCCCGGAAGCAGAACAGGGCCTGAAGCCATCCTGCTCTTTTGCGGCCAGCTCCCAAAAAAGCGACTTGTTAAATGGAGCTTCAGGGCACTGCAATTCACAAACCTGCAGAGTTATAAATGATAACTCTCGTCCACAAATATATTGAGGGAAGGCAAAGAAGAGGATTTGAAATCAAGGCAGAATTGCAGGAAACAGATTTCAGGAGGTAGATTCGAATCGCCTTTAAAGCACATGAAAAGTGGCAAAACGTTGACAATGATGCCCTTGGCCAAAAAGGGCGTATGCGTTTTTTCCTGAATATATTCAGGAAAAAACGCATACGCCCTTTTTGGCCAACCAAGCAACCTGGAAAGGCAAATCAGCGCTACAAAGAAGTCTCGCTTCCCATCGGTCAAAAGGGCCATGCTGAAAAAAGTGTCAAAACCAGAAATGCAGGACAGGCCATGGAGGAATCGGAGCCTTGCTACACTGATGGGCGGGATGTAAATCGCCAACAGCCACTCTGGAGAAGTGTACGGTGTGTCCTGAAACATCTAAAAAACACAGCTTAGAGAGCATAGGGCACTTCCACGCATGGGGGGATAAAGTGGGAAAATTGAAAATCAGCAAGACACAAGCACCCCAAAGTTTAGGGCTGCTCTGTTGACAAGGACCTCCACTTCATTCCACCTTAAATATCCCAGGAAAGAGAAAAATGGATCAAAAAGTTGTGGTCCTTATGTACAATGGAATATCACTCAGCCATGAAATCAATGTCATAAGGCTAGTAGCAGCATGATGAGTGGATTTAGGTAAGACGATTCTAAGTGAAATAAGTCACACAGAAAAGGACACTTCTCCTAAGGTGTCACTTATAGAGGGAATGTAAAAACCGTTACACTTGAACTGAATTACAAAACAGAACAGTCACACATGCAGAAAACACACTATGGCTGCTTAACGGGAAAGGTGAGGTGGGGTGATACATAAAACAAGAGTTTCAAATTAGCTCAGATACCGTTCCATAAACCCAATATGTAATAGACAAGACCTACTCCTTGCTCAGAGAACTGGACTCAACACGCCCGATTCACCCCACAAGAATATATCTGACTAGTAATAATCTTAAAACCTATGTATTGATATCTCTCTGTTAGTGTGTCAAGTGGGTGTAAAGCGGCATAAACACAGCCGTGAAAAGCAGCTAAACCCCATTATAAAAATAAATTACTTTTAAAAACCCATGAAACAAAGACAGGGAAAGACAGAGAAATTCTTACACAATTCGTTCAGGGGCTGTGATGCAACCTGGATTGACCATATCTAGACCCACAGCTGTGTGAGACATAAGGGTGGACACTCTTGGGGCTGAGAGGTTTGGTGAGGTTGGGTGAGCAAACGCAGACCCTTTAAAGTAATACTGCGTGCTACCCATCGCATGGGTCCCAAATCTCCAGGTTCAAGGGCATCTTCCTACATCGAAAACATGCATGAGAAACCCAGAAGATGGTACACCGTGTGATGGGGAAAGGTTTCTAAAACGCACCTCATTTCTCATCTCCTTGTGCTCGGGTTCGCCATTCCAGCCACTTTACTAGCAATCTCCCTACTTGGAGCATCAGCACCTTTAACCTCCTGTTCCGTACAGGTTGCAATTTGTCCTGAGGATGCACGGGAAGACGGGGAACCAATGAGAGACTAGCTCTTGGTGTTGGGACAGGCACAGGTCACTCTATTTTACCATCAGGAAGAAGAATTAACCACAGGCTCAGCCTGCCCCCCGGAAGCAGAACAGGGCCTGAAGCCATCCTGCTCTTTTGCGGCCAGCTCCCAAAAAAGCGACTTGTTAAATGGAGCTTCAGGGCACTGCAATTCACAAACCTGCAGAGTTATAAATGATAACTCTCGTCCACAAATATATTGAGGGAAGGCAAAGAAGAGGATTTGAAATCCAGGCAGAATTGCAGGAAACAGATTTCAGGAGGTAGATTCGAATCGCCTTTAAAGCACATGAAAAGCGGCAAAACGTTGACAATGATGCCCTTGGCCAAAAAGGGCGTATGCGTTTTTTCCTGAATATATTCAGGAAAAAACGCATACGCCCTTTTTGGCCAACCAAGCAACCTGGAAAGGCAAATCAGCGCTACAAAGAAGTCTCGCTTCCCATCGGTCAAAAGGGCCATGCTGAAAAAAGTGTCAAAACCAGAAATGCAGGACAGGCCATGGAGGAATCGGAGCCTTGCTACACTGATGGGCGGGATGTAAATCGCCAACAGCCACTCTGGAGAAGTGTACGGTGTGTCCTGAAACATCTAAAAAACACAGCTTAGAGAGCATAGGGCACTTCCACGCATGGGGGCATAAAGTGGGAAAATTGAAAATCAGCAAGACACAAGCACCCCAAAGTTTAGGGCTGCTCTGTTGACAAGGACCTCCACTTCATTCCACCTTAAATATCCCAGGAAAGCGAAAAATGGATCAAAAAGTTGTGGTCCTTATGTACAATGGAATATCACTCAGCCATGAAATCAATGTCATAAGGCTAGTAGCAGCATGATGAGTGGATTTAGGTAAGACGATTCTAAGTGAAATAAGTCACACAGAAAAGGACACTTCTCCTAAGGTGTCACTTATAGAGGGAATGTAAAAACCGTTACACTTGAACTGAATTACAAAACAGAACAGTCACACATGCAGAAAACACACTATGGCTGCTTAACGGGAAAGGTGAGGTGGGGTGATACATAAAACAAGAGTTTCAAATTAGCTCAGATACCGTTCCATAAACCCAATATGTAATAGACAAGACCTACTCCTTGCTCAGAGAACTGGACTCAACACGCCCGATTCACCGCACAAGAATATATCTGACTAGTAATAATCTTAAAACCTATGTATTGATATCTCTCTGTTAGTGTGTCAAGTGGGTGTAAAGCGGCATAAACACAGCCGTGAAAAGCAGCTAAACCCCATTATAAAAATAAATTACTTTTAAAAACCCATGAAACAAAGACAGGGAAAGACAGAGAAATTCTTACACAATTCGTTCAGGGGCTGTGATGCAACCTGGATTGACCATATCTAGACCCACAGCTGGATGAGACATAAGGGTGGACACTCTTGGGGCTGAGAGGTTTGGTGAGGTTGGGTGAGCAAACGCAGACCCTTTAAAGTAATACTGCGTGCTACCCATCGCATGGGTCCCAAATCTCCAGGTTCAAGGGCATCTTCCTACATCGAAAACATGCATGAGAAACCCAGAAGATGGTACACCGTGTGATGGGGAAAGGTTTCTAAAACGCACCTCATTTCTCATCTCCTTGTGCTCGGGTTCGCCATTCCAGCCACTTTACTAGCAATCTCCCTACTTGGAGCATCAGCACCTTTAACCTCCTGTTCCGTACAGGTTGCAATTTGTCCTGAGGATGCACGGGAAGACGGGGAACCAATGAGAGACTAGCTCTTGGTGTTGGGACAGGCACAGGTCACTCTATTTTCCCATCAGGAAGAAGAATTAACCACAGGCTCAGCCTGCCCCCCTGAAGCAGAACAGGGCCTGAAGCCATCCTGCGCTTTTGCTGCCAGCTCCCAAAAAAGCGACTTGTTAAATGGAGCTTCAGGGCACTGCAATTCACAAACCTGCAGAGTTATAAATGATAACTCTCGTCCACAAATATATTGAGGGAAGGCAAAGAAGAGGATTTGAAATCCAGGCAGAATTGCAGGAAACAGATTTCAGGAGGTAGATTCGAATCGCCTTTAAAGCACAAGAAAAGCGGCAAAACGTTGACAATGATGCCCTTGGCCAAAAAGGGCGTATGCGTTTTTTCCTGAATATATTCAGGAAAAAACGCATACGCCCTTTTTGGCCAACCAAGCAACCTGGAAAGGCAAATCAGCGCTACAAAGACGTCTCGCTTCCCATCGGTCAAAAGGGCCATGCTGAAAAAAGTGTCAAAACCAGAAATGCAGGACAGGCCATGGAGGAATCGGAGCCTTGCTACACTGATGGGCGGGATGTAAATCGCCAACAGCCACTCTGGAGAAGTGTACGGTGTGTCCTGAAACATCTAAAAAACACAGCTTAGAGAGCATAGGGCACTTCCACGCATGGGGGCATAAAGTGGGAAAATTGAAAATCAGCAAGACACAAGCACCCCAAAGTTTAGCGCTGCTCTGTTGACAAGGACCTCCACTTCATTCCACCTTAAATATCCCAGGAAAGCGAAAAATGGATCAAAAAGTTGTGGTCCTTATGTACAATGGAATATCACTCAGCCATGAAATCAATGTCATAAGGCTAGTAGCAGCATGATGAGTGGATTTAGGTAAGACGATTCTAAGTGAAATAAGTCACACAGAAAAGGACACTTCTCCTAAGGTGTCACTTATAGAGGGAATGTAAAAACCGTTACACTTGAACTGAATTACAAAACAGAACAGTCACACATGCAGAAAACACACTATGGCTGCTTAACGGGAAAGGTGAGGTGGGGTGATACATAAAACAAGAGTTTCAAATTAGCTCAGATACCGTTCCATAAACCCAATATGTAATAGACAAGACCTACTCCTTGCTCAGAGAACTGGACTCAACACGCCCGATTCACCGCACAAGAATATATCTGACTAGTAATAATCTTAAAACCTATGTATTGATATCTCTCTGTTAGTGTGTCAAGTGGGTGTAAAGCGGCATAAACACAGCCGTGAAAAGCAGCTAAACCCCATTATAAAAATAAATTACTTTTAAAAACCCATGAAACAAAGACAGGGAAAGACAGAGAAATTCTTACACAATTCGTTCAGGGGCTGTGATGCAACCTGGATTGACCATATCTAGACCCACAGCTGGATGAGACATAAGGGTGGACACTCTTGGGGCTGAGAGGTTTGGTGAGGTTGGGTGAGCAAACGCAGACCCTTTAAAGTAATACTGCGTGCTACCCATCGCATGGGTCCCAAATCTCCAGGTTCAAGGGCATCTTCCTACATCGAAAACATGCATGAGAAACCCAGAAGATGGTACACCGTGTGATGGGGAAAGGTTTCTAAAACGCACCTCATTTCTCATCTCCTTGTGCTCGGGTTCGCCATTCCAGCCACTTTACTAGCAATCTCCCTACTTGGAGCATCAGCACCTTTAACCTCCTGTTCCGTACAGGTTGCAATTTGTCCTGAGGATGCACGGGAAGACGGGGAACCAATGAGAGACTAGCTCTTGGTGTTGGGACAGGCACAGGTCACTCTATTTTCCCATCAGGAAGAAGAATTAACCACAGGCTCAGCCTGCCCCCCGGAAGCAGAACAGGGCCTGAAGCCATCCTGCTCTTTTGCGGCCAGCTCCCAAAAAAGCGACTTGTTAAATGGAGCTTCAGGGCACTGCAATTCACAAACCTGCAGAGTTATAAATGATAACTCTCGTCCACAAATATATTGAGGGAAGGCAAAGAAGAGGATTTGAAATCCAGGCAGAATTGCAGGAAACAGATTTCAGGAGGTAGATTCGAATCGCCTTTAAAGCACAAGAAAAGCGGCAAAACGTTGACAATGATGCCCTTGGCCAAAAAGGGCGTATGCGTTTTTTCCTGAATATATTCAGGAAAAAACGCATACGCCCTTTTTGGCCAACCAAGCAACCTGGAAAGGCAAATCAGCGCTACAAAGAAGTCTCGCTTCCCATCGGTCAAAAGGGCCATGCTGAAAAAAGTGTCAAAACCAGAAATGCAGGACAGGCCATGGAGGAATCGGAGCCTTGCTACACTGATGGGCGGGATGTAAATCGCCAACAGCCACTCTGGAGAAGTGTACGGTGTGTCCTGAAACATCTAAAAAACACAGCTTAGAGAGCATAGGGCACTTCCACGCATGGGGGCATAAAGTGGGAAAATTGAAAATCAGCAAGACACAAGCACCCCAAAGTTTAGCGCTGCTCTGTTGACAAGGACCTCCACTTCATTCCACCTTAAATATCCCAGGAAAGCGAAAAATGGATCAAAAAGTTGTGGTCCTTATGTACAATGGAATATCACTCAGCCATGAAATCAATGTCATAAGGCTAGTAGCAGCATGATGAGTGGATTTAGGTAAGACGATTCTAAGTGAAATAAGTCACACAGAAAAGGACACTTCTCCTAAGGTGTCACTTATAGAGGGAATGTAAAAACCGTTACACTTGAACTGAATTACAAAACAGAACAGTCACACATGCAGAAAACACACTATGGCTGCTTAACGGGAAAGGTGAGGTGGGGTGATACATAAAACAAGAGTTTCAAATTAGCTCAGATACCGTTCCATAAAGCCAATATGTAATAGACAAGACCTACTCCTTGCTCAGAGAACTGGACTCAACACGCCCGATTCACCGCACAAGAATATATCTGACTAGTAATAATCTTAAAACCTATGTATTGATATCTCTCTGTTAGTGTGTCAAGTGGGTGTAAAGCGGCATAAACACAGCCGTGAAAAGCAGCTAAACCCCATTATAAAAATAAATTACTTTTAAAAACCCATGAAACAAAGACAGGGAAAGACAGAGAAATTCTTACACAATTCGTTCAGGGGCTGTGATGCAACCTGGATTGACCATATCTAGACCCACAGCTGGATGAGACATAAGGGTGGACACTCTTGGGGCTGAGAGGTTTGGTGAGGTTGGGTGAGCAAACGCAGACCCTTTAAAGTAATACTGCGTGCTACCCATCGCATGGGTCCCAAATCTCCAGGTTCAAGGGCATCTTCCTACATCGAAAACATGCATGAGAAACCCAGAAGATGGTACACCGTGTGATGGGGAAAGGTTTCTAAAACGCACCTCATTTCTCATCTCCTTGTGCTCGGGTTCGCCATTCCAGCCACTTTACTAGCAATCTCCCTACTTGGAGCATCAGCACCTTTAACCTCCTGTTCCGTACAGGTTGCAATTTGTCCTGAGGATGCACGGGAAGACGGGGAACCAATGAGAGACTAGCTCTTGGTGTTGGGACAGGCACAGGTCACTCTATTTTCCCATCAGGAAGAAGAATTAACCACAGGCTCAGCCTGCCCCCCGGAAGCAGAACAGGGCCTGAAGCCATCCTGCTCTTTTGCGGCCAGCTCCCAAAAAAGCGACTTGTTAAATGGAGCTTCAGGGCACTGCAATTCACAAACCTGCAGAGTTATAAATGATAACTCTCGTCCACAAATATATTGAGGGAAGGCAAAGAAGAGGATTTGAAATCCAGGCAGAATTGCAGGAAACAGATTTCAGGAGGTAGATTCGAATCGCCTTTAAAGCACATGAAAAGCGGCAAAACGTTGACAATGATGCCCTTGGCCAAAAAGGGCGTATGCGTTTTTTCCTGAATATATTCAGGAAAAAACGCATACGCCCTTTTTGGCCAACCAAGCAACCTGGAAAGGCAAATCAGCGCTACAAAGAAGTCTCGCTTCCCATCGGTCAAAAGGGCCATGCTGAAAAAAGTGTCAAAACCAGAAATGCAGGACAGGCCATGGAGGAATCGGAGCCTTGCTACACTGATGGGCGGGATGTAAATCGCCAACAGCCACTCTGGAGAAGTGTACGGTGTGTCCTGAAACATCTAAAAAACACAGCTTAGAGAGCATAGGGCACTTCCACGCATGGGGGCATAAAGTGGGAAAATTGAAAATCAGCAAGACACAAGCACCCCAAAGTTTAGCGCTGCTCTGTTGACAAGGACCTCCACTTCATTCCACCTTAAATATCCCAGGAAAGCGAAAAATGGATCAAAAAGTTATGGTCCTTATGTACAATGGAATATCACTCAGCCATGAAATCAATGTCATAAGGCTAGTAGCAGCATGATGAGTGGATTTAGGTAAGACGATTCTAAGTGAAATAAGTCACACAGAAAAGGACACTTCTCATAAGGTGTCACTTAAAGAGGGAATGTAAAAACCGTTACACTTGACTGAATTACAAAACAGAACAGAGTCACACATGCAGAAAACACACTATGGCTGCTTAACGGGAAAGGTGAGGTGGGGTGATACATAAAACAAGAGTTTCAAATTAGCTCAGATACCGTTCCATAAACCCAATATGTAATAGACAAGACCTACTCCTTGCTCAGAGAACTGGACTCAACACGCCCGATTCACCGCACAAGAATATATCTGACTAGTAATAATCTTAAAACCTATGTATTGATATCTCTCTGTTAGTGTGTCAAGTGGGTGTAAAGCGGCATAAACACAGCCGTGAAAAGCAGCTAAACCCCATTATAAAAATAAATTACTTTTAAAAACCCATGAAACAAAGACAGGGAAAGACAGAGAAATTCTTACACAATTCGTTCAGGGGCTGTGATGCAACCTGGATTGACCATATCTAGACCCACAGCTGGATGAGACATAAGGGTGGACACTCTTGGGGCTGAGAGGTTTGGTGAGGTTGGGTGAGCAAACGCAGACCCTTTAAAGTAATACTGCGTGCTACCCATCGCATGGGTCCCAAATCTCCAGGTTCAAGGGCATCTTCCTACATCGAAAACATGCATGAGAAACCCAGAAGATGGTACACCGTGTGATGGGGAAAGGTTTCTAAAACGCACCTCATTTCTCATCTCCTTGTGCTCGGGTTCGCCATTCCAGCCACTTTACTAGCAATCTCCCTACTTGGAGCATCAGCACCTTTAACCTCCTGTTCCGTACAGGTTGCAATTTGTCCTGAGGATGCACGGGAAGACGGGGAACCAATGAGAGACTAGCTCTTGGTGTTGGGACAGGCACAGGTCACTCTATTTTCCCATCAGGAAGAAGAATTAACCACAGGCTCAGCCTGCCCCCCGGAACCAGAACAGGGCCTGAAGCCATCCTGCGCTTTTGCGGCCAGCTCCCAAAAAAGCGACTTGTAAAATGGAGCTTCAGGGCACTGCAATTCACAAACCTGCAGAGTTATAAATGATAACTCTCGTCCACAAATATATTGAGGGAAGGCAAAGAAGAAGATTTGAAATCAAGGCAGAATTGCAGGAAACAGATTTCAGGAGGTAGATTCGAATCGCCTTTAAAGCACATGAAAAGTGGCAAAACGTTGACAATGATGCCCTTGGCCAAAAAGGGCGTATGCGTTTTTTCCTGAATATATTCAGGAAAAAACGCATACGCCCTTTTTGGCCAACCAAGCAACCTGGAAAGGCAAATCAGCGCTACAAAGAAGTCTCGCTTCCCATCGGTCAAAAGGGCCATGCTGAAAAAAGTGTCAAAACCAGAAATGCAGGACAGGCCATGGAGGAATTGGAGCCTTGCTACACTGATGGGCGGGATGTAAATCGCCAACAGCCACTCTGGAGAAGTGTACGGTGTGTCCTGAAACATCTAAAAAACACAGCTTAGAGAGCATAGGGCACTTCCACGCATGGGGGGATAAAGTGGGAAAATTGAAAATCAGCAAGACACAAGCACCCCAAAGTTTAGGGCTGCTCTGTTGACAAGGACCTCCACTTCATTCCACCTTAAATATCCCAGGAAAGCGAAAAATGGATCAAAAAGTTGTGGTCCTTATGTACAATGGAATATCACTCAGCCATGAAATCAATGTCATAAGGCTAGTAGCAGCATGATGAGTGGATTTAGGTAAGACGATTCTAAGTGAAATAAGTCACACAGAAAAGGACACTTCTCCTAAGGTGTCACTTATAGAGGGAATGTAAAAACCGTTACACTTGAACTGAATTACAAAACAGAACAGTCACACATGCAGAAAACACACTATGGCTGCTTAACGGGAAAGGTGAGGTGGGGTGATACATAAAACAAGAGTTTCAAATTAGCTCAGATACCGTTCCATAAACCCAATATGTAATAGACAAGACCTACTCCTTGCTCAGAGAACTGGACTCAACACGCCCGATTCACCGCACAAGAATATATCTGACTAGTAATAATCTTAAAACCTATGTATTGATATCTCTCTGTTAGTGTGTCAAGTGGGTGTAAAGCGGCATAAACACAGCCGTGAAAAGCAGCTAAACCCCATTATAAAAATAAATTACTTTTAAAAACCCATGAAACAAAGACAGGGAAAGACAGAGAAATTCTTACACAATTCGTTCAGGGGCTGTGATGCAACCTGGATTGACCATATCTAGACCCACAGCTGGATGAGACATAAGGGTGGACACTCTTGGGGCTGAGAGGTTTGGTGAGGTTGGGTGAGCAAACGCAGACCCTTTAAAGTAATACTGCGTGCTACCCATCGCATGGGTCCCAAATCTCCAGGTTCAAGGGCATCTTCCTACATCGAAAACATGCATGAGAAACCCAGAAGATGGTACACCGTGTGATGGGGAAAGGTTTCTAAAACGCACCTCATTTCTCATCTCCTTGTGCTCGGGTTCGCCATTCCAGCCACTTTACTAGCAATCTCCCTACTTGGAGCATCAGCACCTTTAACCTCCTGTTCCGTACAGGTTGCAATTTGTCCTGAGGATGAACGGGAAGACGGGGAACCAATGAGAGACTAGCTCTTGGTGTTGGGACAGGCACAGGTCACTCTATTTTCCCATCAGGAAGAAGAATTAACCACAGGCTCAGCCTGCCCCCCGGAAGCAGAACAGGGCCTGAAGCCATCCTGCTCTTTTGCGGCCAGCTCCCAAAAAAGCGACTTGTTAAATGGAGCTTCAGGGCACTGCAATTCACAAACCTGCAGAGTTATAAATGATAACTCTCGTCCACAAATATATTGAGGGAAGGCAAAGAAGAGGATTTGAAATCCAGGCAGAATTGCAGGAAACAGATTTCAGGAGGTAGATTCGAATTGCCTTTAAAGCACATGAAAAGCGGCAAAACGTTGACAATGATGCCCTTGGCCAAAAAGGGCGTATGCGTTTTTTCCTGAATATATTCAGGAAAAAACGCATACGCCCTTTTTGGCCAACCAAGCAACCTGGAAAGGCAAATCAGCGCTACAAAGAAGTCTCGCTTCCCATCGGTCAAAAGGGCCATGCTGAAAAATGTGTCAAAACCAGAAATGCAGGACAGGCCATGGAGGAATCGGAGCCTTGCTACACTGATGGGCGGGATGTAAATCGCCAACAGCCACTCTGGAGAAGTGTACGGTGTGTCCTGAAACATCTAAAAAACACAGCTTAGAGAGCATAGGGCACTTCCACGCATTGGGGCATAAAGTGGGAAAATTGAAAATCAGCAAGACACAAGCACCCCAAAGTTTAGCGCTGCTCTGTTGACAAGGACCTCCACTTCATTCCACCTTAAATATCCCAGGAAAGCGAAAAATGGATCAAAAAGTTATGGTCCTTATGTACAATGGAATATCACTCAGCCATGAAATCAATGTCATAAGGCTAGTAGCAGCATGATGAGTGGATTTAGGTAAGACGATTCTAAGTGAAATAAGTCACACAGAAAAGGACACTTCTCATAAGGTGTCACTTAAAGAGGGAATGTAAAAACCGTTACACTTGACTGAATTACAAAACAGAACAGAGTCACACATGCAGAAAACACACTATGGCTGCTTAACGGGAAAGGTGAGGTGGGGTGATACATAAAACAAGAGTTTCAAATTAGCTCAGATACCGTTCCATAAACCCAATATGTAATAGACAAGACCTACTCCTTGCTCAGAGAACTGGACTCAACACGCCCGATTCACCGCACAAGAATATATCTGACTAGTAATAATCTTAAAACCTATGTATTGATATCTCTCTGTTAGTGTGTCAAGTGGGTGTAAAGCGGCATAAACACAGCCGTGAAAAGCAGCTAAACCCCATTATAAAAATAAATTACTTTTAAAAACCCATGAAACAAAGACAGGGAAAGACAGAGAAATTCTTACACAATTCGTTCAGGGGCTGTGATGCAACCTGGATTGACCATATCTAGACCCACAGCTGGATGAGACATAAGGGTGGACACTCTTGGGGCTGAGAGGTTTGGTGAGGTTGGGTGAGCAAACGCAGACCCTTTAAAGTAATACTGCGTGCTACCCATCGCATGGGTCCCAAATCTCCAGGTTCAAGGGCATCTTCCTACATCGAAAACATGCATGAGAAACCCAGAAGATGGTACACCGTGTGATGGGGAAAGGTTTCTAAAACGCACCTCATTTCTCATCTCCTTGTGCTCGGGTTCGCCATTCCAGCCACTTTACTAGCAATCTCCCTACTTGGAGCATCAGCACCTTTAACCTCCTGTTCCGTACAGGTTGCAATTTGTCCTGAGGATGCACGGGAAGACGGGGAACCAATGAGAGACTAGCTCTTGGTGTTGGGACAGGCACAGGTCACTCTATTTTCCCATCAGGAAGAAGAATTAACCACAGGCTCAGCCTGCCCCCCGGAACCAGAACAGGGCCTGAAGCCATCCTGCGCTTTTGCGGCCAGCTCCCAAAAAAGCGACTTTTAAAATGGAGCTTCAGGGCACTGCAATTCACAAACCTGCAGAGTTATAAATGATAACTCTCGTCCACAAATATATTGAGGGAAGGCAAAGAAGAGGATTTGCAATCAAGGCAGAATTGCAGGAAACAGATTTCAGGAGGTAGATTCGAATCGCCTTTAAAGCACATGAAAAGCGGCAAAACGTTGACAATGATGCCCTTGGCCAAAAAGGGCGTATGCGTTTTTTCCTGAATATATTCAGGAAAAAACGCATACGCCCTTTTTGGCCAACCAAGCAACCTGGAAAGGCAAATCAGCGCTACAAAGAAGTCTCGCTTCCCATCGGTCAAAAGGGCCATGCTGAAAAAAGTGTCAAAACCAGAAATGCAGGACAGGCCATGGAGAAATGGGAGCCTTGCTACACTGATGGGCGGGATGTAAATCGCCAACAGCCACTCTGGAGAAGTGTACGGTGTGTCCTGAAACATCTAAAAAACACAGCTTAGAGAGCATAGGGCACTTCCACGCATGGGGGGATAAAGTGGGAAAATTGAAAATCAGCAAGACACAAGCACCCCAAAGTTTAGGGCTGCTCTGTTGACAAGGACCTCCACTTCATTCCACCTTAAATATCCCAGGAAAGCGAAAAATGGATCAAAAAGTTGTGGTCCTTATGTACAATGGAATATCACTCAGCCATGAAATCAATGTCATAAGGCTAGTAGCAGCATGATGAGTGGATTTAGGTAAGACGATTCTAAGTGAAATAAGTCACACAGAAAAGGACACTTCTCATAAGGTGTCACTTATAGAGGGAATGTAAAAACCGTTACACTTGAACTGAATTACAAAACAGAACAGAGTCACACATGCAGAAAACACACTATGGCTGCTTAACGGGAAAGGTGAGGTGGGGTGATACATAAAACAAGAGTTTCAAATTAGCTCAGATACCGTTCCATAAACCCAATATGTAATAGACAAGACCTACTCCTTGCTCAGAGAACTGGACTCAACACGCCCGATTCACCGCACAAGAATATATCTGACTAGTAATAATCTTAAAACCTATGTATTGATATCTCTCTGTTAGTGTGTCAAGTGGGTGTAAAGTGGCATAAACACAGCCGTGAAAAGCAGCTAAACCCCATTATAAAAATAAATTACTTTTAAAAACCCATGAAACAAAGACAGGGAAAGACAGAGAAACTCTTACACAATTCGTTCAGGGGCTGTGATGCAACCTGGATTGACCATATCTAGACCCACAGCTGGATGAGACATAAGGGTGGAAACTCTTGGGGCTGAGAGGTTTGGTGAGGTTGGGTGAGCAAACGCAGACCCTTTAAAGTAATACTGCGTGCTACCCATCGCATGGGTCCCAAATCTCCAGGTTCAAGGGCATCTTCCTACATCGAAAACATGCATGAGAAACCCAGAAGATGGTACACCGTGTGATGGGGAAAGGTTTCTAAAACGCACCTCATTTCTCATCTCCTTGTGCTCGGGTTCGCCATTCCAGCCACTTTACTAGCAATCTCCCTACTTGGAGCCTCAGCACCTTTAACTTCCTGTTCCGTACAGGTTGCAATTTGTCCTGAGGATGAACGGGAAGACGGGGAACCAATGAGAGACTAGCTCTTGGTGTTGGGACAGGCACAGGTCACTCTATTTTCCCATCAGGAAGAAGAATTAACCACAGGCTCAGCCTGCCCCCCGGAACCAGAACAGGGCCTGAAGCCATCCTGCGCTTTTGCGGCCAGCTCCCAAAAAAGCGACTTGTAAAATGGAGCTTCAGGGCACTGCAATTCACAAACCTGCAGAGTTATAAATGATAACTCTCGTCCACAAATATATTGAGGGAAGGCAAAGAAGAGGATTTGAAATCAAGGCAGAATTGCAGGAAACAGATTTCAGGAGGTAGATTCGAATCGCCTTTAAAGCACATGAAAAGCGGCAAAACGTTGACAATGATGCCCTTGGCCAAAAAGGGCGTATGCGTTTTTTCCTGAATATATTCAGGAAAAAACGCATACGCCCTTTTTGGCCAACCAAGCAACCTGGAAAGGCAAATCAGCGCTACAAAGAAGTCTCGCTTCCCATCGGTCAAAAGGGCCATGCTGAAAAAAGTGTCAAAACCAGAAATGCAGGACAGGCCATGGAGAAATGGGAGCCTTGCTACACTGATGGCCGGGATGTAAATTGCCAACAGCCACTCTGGAGAAGTGTACGGTGTGTCCTGAAACATCTAAAAAACACGGCTTAGAGAGCATAGGGCACTTCCACGCATGGGGGGATAAAGTGGGAAAATTGAAAATCAGCAAGACACAAGCACCCCAAAGTTTAGGGCTGCTCTGTTGACAAGGACCTCCACTTCATTCCACCTTAAATATCCCAGGAAAGCGAAAAATGGATAAAAAAGTTATGGTCCTTATGTACAATGGAATATCACTCAGCCATGAAATCAATGTCATAAGGCTAGTAGCCGCATGATGAGTGGATTTAGGTAAGACGATTCTAAGTGAAATAAGTCACACAGAAAAGGGCACTTCTCATAAGGTGTCACTTATAGAGGGAATGTAAAATCCGTTACACTTGAACTGAATTACAAAACAGAACAGAGTCACACATGCAGAAAACACACTATTGCTGCTTAACGGGAAAGGTGAGGTGGGGTGATACATAAAACAAGAGTTTCAAATTAGCTCAGATACCATTCCATAAACCCAATATGTAATAGACAAGACCTACTCCTTGCTCAGAGAACTGGACTCAACACGCCCGATTCACCGCACAAGAATATATCTGACTAGTAATAATCTTAAAACCTATGTATTGATATCTCTCTGTTAGTGTGTCAAGTGGGTGTAAAGCGGCATAAACACAGCCGTGAAAAGCAGCTAAACCCCATTATAAAAATAAATTACTTTTAAAAACCCATGAAACAAAGACAGGGAAAGAGAGAGAAATTCTTACACAATTCGTTCAGGGGCTGTGATGCAACCTGGATTGACCATATCTAGACCCACAGCTGGATGAGACATAAGGGTGGACACTCTTGGGGCTGAGAGTTTTGGTGAGGTTGGGTGAGCAAATGCAGACCATTTAAAGTAATACTGCGTGTTACCCATCGCATGGGTCCCAAATCTCCAGGTTCAAGGGCATCTTCCTACATCGAAAACATGCATGAGAAACCCAGAAGATGGTACACCGTGTGATGGGGAAAGGTTTCTAAAACGCACCTCATTTCTCATCTCCTTGTGCTCGGGTTCGCCATTCCAGCCACTTTACTAGCAATCTGCCTACTTGGAGCCTCAGCACCTTTAACCTCCTGTTCCGTACAGGTTGCAATTTGTCCTGAGGATGAACGGGAAGACGGGGAACCAATGAGAGACTAGCTCTTGGTGTTGGGACAGGCACAGGTCACTCTATTTTCCCATCAGGAAGAAGAATTAACCACAGGCTCAGCCTGCCCCCCGGAACCAGAACAGGGCCTGAAGCCATCCTGCGCTTTTGCGGCCAGCTCCCAAAAAAGCGACTTTTAAAATGGAGCTTCAGGGCACTGCAATTCACAAACCTGCAGAGTTATAAATGATAACTCTCGTCCACAAATATATTGAGGGAAGGCAAAGAAGAGGATTTGAAATCAAGGCAGAATTGCAGGAAACAGATTTCAGGAGGTAGATTCGAATCGCCTTTAAAGCACATGAAAAGCGGCAAAACGTTGACAATGATGCCCTTGGCCAAAAAGGGCGTATGCGTTTTTTCCTGAATATATTCAGGAAAAAACGCATACGCCCTTTTTGGCCAACCAAGCAACCTGGAAAGGCAAATCAGCGCTACAAAGAAGTCTCGCTTCCCATCGGTCAAAAGGGCCATGCCGAAAAAAGTGTCAAAACCAGAAATGCAGGACAGGCCATGGAGAAATGGGAGCCTTGCTACACTGATGGGCGGGATGTAAATTGCCAACAGCCACTCTGGAGAAGTGTACGGTGTGTCCTGAAACATCTAAAAAACACAGCTTAGAGAGCATAGGGCACTTCCACGCATGGGGGGATAAAGTGGGAAAATTGAAAATCAGCAAGACACAAGCACCCCAAAGTTTAGGGCTGCTCTGTTGACAAGGACCTCCACTTCATTCCACCTTAAATATCCCAGGAAAGCGAAAAATGGATAAAAGAGTTGTGGTCCTTATGTACAATGGAATATCACTCAGCCATGAAATCAATGTCATAAGGCTAGTAGCAGCATGATGAGTGGATTTAGGTAAGACGATTCTAAGTGAAATAAGTCACACAGAAAAGGACACTTCTCATAAGGTGTCACTTATAGAGGGAATGTAAAAACCGTTACACTTGAACTGAATTACAAAACAGAACAGAGTCACACATGCAGAAAACACACTATGGCTGCTTAACGGGAAAGGTGAGGTGGGGTGATACATAAAACAAGAGTTTCAAATTAGCTCAGATACCATTCCATAAACCCAATATGTAATAGACAAGACCTACTCCTTGCTCAGAGAACTGGACTCAACACGCCCTATTCACCACACAAGAATATATCTGACTAGTAATAATCTTAAAACCTATGTATTGATATCTCTCTGTTAGTGTGTCAAGTGGGTGTAAAGCAGCATAAACACAGCCGTGAAAAGCAGCTAAACCCCATTATAAAAATAAATTACTTTTAAAAACCCATGAAACAAAGACAGGGAAAGAGAGAGAAATTCTTACACAATTCGTTCAGGGGCTGTGATGCAACCTGGATTGACCATATCTAGACCCACAGCTGGATGAGACATAAGGGTGGACACTCTGGGGCTGAGAGGTTTGGTGAGGTTGGGTGAGCAAACGCAGACCCTTTAAAGTAATACTGCGTGCTACCCATCACATGGGTCCCAAATCTCCAGGTTCAAGGGCATCTTCCTACATCGAAAACATGCATGAGAAACCCAGAAGATGGTACACCGTGTGATGGGGAAAGGTTTCTAAAACGCACCTCATTTCTCATCTCCTTGTGCTCGGCTTCGCCATTCCAGCCACTTTACTAGCAATCTGCCTACTTGGAGCCTCAGCACCTTTAACCTCCTGTTCCGTACAGGTTGCAATTTGTCCTGAGGATGAACGGGAAGACGGGGAACCAATGAGAGACTAGCTCTTGGTGTTGGGACAGGCACAGGTCACTCTATTTTCCCATCAGGAAGAAGAATTAACGACAGGCTCAGCCTGCCCCCCGGAACCAGAACAGGGCCTGAAGCCATCCTGCGCTTTTGCGGCCAGCTCCCAAAAAAGCGACTTGTAAAATGGAGCTTCAGGGCACTGCAATTCACAAACCTGCAGAGTTATAAATGATAACTCTCGTCAACAAATATATTGAGGGAAGGCAAAGAAGAGGATTTGAAATCAAGGCAGAATTGCAGGAAACAGATTTCAGGAGGTAGATTCGAATCGCCTTTAAAGCACATGAAAAGCGGCAAAACGTTGACAATGATGCCCTTGGCCAAAAAGGGCGTATGCGTTTTTTCCTGAATATATTCAGGAAAAAACGCATACGCCCTTTTTGGCCAACCAAGCAACCTGGAAAGGCAAATCAGCGCTACAAAGAAGTCTCGCTTCCCATCGGTCAAAAGGGCCATGCTGAAAAAAGTGTCAAAACCAGAAATGCAGGACAGGCCATGGAGAAATGGGAGCCTTGCTACACTGATGGCCGGGATGTAAATTGCCAACAGCCACTCTGGAGAAGTGTACGGTGTGTCCTGAAACATCTAAAAAACACAGCTTAGAGAGCATAGGGCACTTCCACGCATGGGGGGATAAAGTGGGAAAATTGAAAATCAGCAAGACACAAGCACCCCAAAGTTTAGGGCTGCTCTGTTGACAAGGACCTCCACTTCATTCCACCTTAAATATCCCAGGAAAGCGAAAAATGGATCAAAAAGTTGTGGTCCTTATGTACAATGGAATATCACTCAGCCATGAAATCAATGTCATAAGGCTAGTAGCCGCATGATGAGTGGATTTAGGTAAGACGATTCTAAGTGAAATAAGTCACACAGAAAAGGGCACTTCTCATAAGGTGTCACTTATAGAGGGAATGTAAAATCCGTTACACTTGAACTGAATTACAAAACAGAACAGAGTCACACATGCAGAAAACACACTATTGCTGCTTAACGGGAAATGTGAGGTGGGGTGATACATAAAACAAGAGTTTCAAATTAGCTCAGATACCATTCCATAAACCCAATATGTAATAGACAAGACCTACTCCTTGCTCAGAGAACTGGACTCAACACGCCCGATTCACCGCACAAGAATATATCTGACTAGTAATAATCTTAAAACCTATGTATTGATATCTCTCTGTTAGTGTGTCAAGTGGGTGTAAAGCGGCATAAACACAGCCGTGAAAAGCAGCTAAACCCCATTATAAAAATAAATTACTTTTAAAAACCCATGAAACAAAGACAGGGAAAGAGAGAGAAATTCTTACACAATTCGTTCAGGGGCTGTGATGCAACCTGGATTGACCATATCTAGACCCACAGCTGGATGAGACATAAGGGTGGACACTCTTGGGGCTGAGAGTTTTGGTGAGGTTGGGTGAGCAAATGCAGACCCTTTAAAGTAATACTGCGTGTTACCCATCGCATGGGTCCCAAATCTCCAGGTTCAAGGGCATCTTCCTACATCGAAAACATGCATGAGAAACCCAGAAGATGGTACACCGTGTGATGGGGAAAGGTTTCTAAAACGCACCTCATTTCTCATCTCCTTGTGCTCGGGTTCGCCATTCCAGCCACTTTACTAGCAATCTGCCTACTTGGAGCCTCAGCACCTTTAACCTCCTGTTCCGTACAGGTTGCAATTTGTCCTGAGGATGAACGGGAAGACGGGGAACCAATGAGAGACTAGCTCTTGGTGTTGGGACAGGCACAGGTCACTCTATTTTCCCATCAGGAAGAAGAATTAACCACAGGCTCAGCCTGCCCCCCGGAACCAGAACAGGGCCTGAAGCCATCCTGCGCTTTTGCGGCCAGCTCCCAAAAAAGCGACTTGTAAAATGGAGCTTCAGGGCACTGCAATTCACAAACCTGCAGAGTTATAAATGATAACTCTCGTCCACAAATATATTGAGGGAAGGCAAAGAAGAGGATTTGAAATCAAGGCAGAATTGCAGGAAACAGATTTCAGGAGGTAGATTCGAATCGCCTTTAAAGCACATGAAAAGCGGCAAAACGTTGACAATGATGCCCTTGGCCAAAAAGGGCGTATGCGTTTTTTCCTGAATATATTCAGGAAAAAACGCATACGCCCTTTTTGGCCAACCAAGCAACCTGGAAAGGCAAATCAGCGCTACAAAGAAGTCTCGCTTCCCATCGGTCAAAAGGGCCATGCCGAAAAAAGTGTCAAAACCAGAAATGCAGGACAGGCCATGGAGAAATGGGAGCCTTGCTACACTGATGGGCGGGATGTAAATTGCCAACAGCCACTCTGGAGAAGTGTACGGTGTGTCCTGAAACATCTAAAAAACACAGCTTAGAGAGCATAGGGCACTTCCACGCATGGGGGGATAAAGTGGGAAAATTGAAAATCAGCAAGACACAAGCACCCCAAAGTTTAGGGCTGCTCTGTTGACAAGGACCTCCACTTCATTCCACCTTAAATATCCCAGGAAAGCGAAAAATGGATAAAAGAGTTGTGGTCCTTATGTACAATGGAATATCACTCTGCCATGAAATCAATGTCATAAGGCTAGTAGCAGCATGATGAGTGGATTTAGGTAAGACGATTCTAAGTGAAATAAGTCACACAGAAAAGGACACTTCTCATAAGGTGTCACTTATAGAGGGAATGTAAAAACCGTTACACTTGAACTGAATTACAAAACAGAACAGAGTCACACATGCAGAAAACACACTATGGCTGCTTAACGGGAAAGGTGAGGTGGGGTGATACATAAAACAAGAGTTTCAAATTAGCTCAGATACCATTCCATAAACCCAATATGTAATAGACAAGACCTACTCCTTGCTCAGAGAACTGGACTCAACACGCCCGATTCACCACACAAGAATATATCTGACTAGTAATAATCTTAAAACCTATGTATTGATATCTCTCTGTTAGTGTGTCAAGTGGGTGTAAAGCAGCATAAACACAGCCGTGAAAAGCAGCTAAACCCCATTATAAAAATAAATTACTTTTAAAAACCCATGAAACAAAGACAGGGAAAGAGAGAGAAATTCTTACACAATTCGTTCAGGGGCTGTGATGCAACCTGGATTGACCATATCTAGACCCACAGCTGGATGAGACATAAGGGTGGACACTCTGGGGCTGAGAGGTTTGGTGAGGTTGGGTGAGCAAACGCAGACCCTTTAAAGTAATACTGCGTGCTACCCATCACATGGGTCCCAAATCTCCAGGTTCTAGGGCATCTTCCTACATCGAAAACATGCATGAGAAACCCAGAAGATGGTACACCGTGTGATGGGGAAAGGTTTCTAAAACGCACCTCATTTCTCATCTCCTTGTGCTCGGCTTCGCCATTCCAGCCACTTTACTAGCAATCTGCCTACTTGGAGCATCAGCACCTTTAACCTCCTGTTCCGTACAGGTTGCAATTTGTCCTGAGGATGAACGGGAAGACGGGGAACCAATGAGAGACTAGCTCTTGGTGTTGGGACAGGCACAGGTCACTCTATTTTCCCATCAGGAAGAAGAATTAACGACAGGCTCAGCCTGCCCCCCGGAACCAGAACAGGGCCTGAAGCCATCCTGCGCTTTTGCGGCCAGCTCCCAAAAAAGCGACTTGTAAAATGGAGCTTCAGGGCACTGCAATTCACAAACCTGCAGAGTTATAAATGATAACTCTCGTCAACAAATATATTGAGGGAAGGCAAAGAAGAGGATTTGAAATCAAGGCAGAATTGCAGGAAACAGATTTCAGGAGGTAGATTCGAATCGCCTTTAAAGCACATGAAAAGCGGCAAAACGTTGACAATGATGCCCTTGGCCAAAAAGGGCGTATGCGTTTTTTCCTGAATATATTCAGGAAAAAACGCATACGCCCTTTTTGGCCAACCAAGCAACCTGGAAAGGCAAATCAGCGCTACAAAGAAGTCTCGCTTCCCATCGGTCAAAAGGGCCATGCTGAAAAAAGTGTCAAAACCAGAAATGCAGGACAGGCCATGGAGAAATGGGAGCCTTGCTACACTGATGGCCGGGATGTAAATTGCCAACAGCCACTCTGGAGAAGTGTACGGTGTGTCCTGAAACATCTAAAAAACACAGCTTAGAGAGCATAGGGCACTTCCACGCATGGGGGGATAAAGTGGGAAAATTGAAAATCAGCAAGACACAAGCACCCCAAAGTTTAGGGCTGCTCTGTTGACAAGGACCTCCACTTCATTCCACCTTAAATATCCCAGGAAAGCGAAAAATGGATCAAAAAGTTGTGGTCCTTATGTACAATGGAATATCACTCAGCCATGAAATCAATGTCATAAGGCTAGTAGCAGCATGATGAGTGGATTTAGGTAAGACGATTCTAAGTGAAATAAGTCACACAGAAAAGGACACTTCTCATAAGGTGTCACTTATAGAGGGAATGTAAAAACCGTTACACTTGAACTGAATTACAAAACAGAACAGAGTCACACATGCAGAAAACACACTATGGCTGCTTAACGGGAAAGGTGAGGTGGGGTGATACATAAAAAAGAGTTTCAAATTAGCTCAGATACCGTTCCATAAACCCAATATGTAATAGACAAGACCTACTCCTTGCTCAGAGAACTGGACTCAACACGCCCGATTCACCGCACAAGAATATATCTGACTAGTAATAATCTTAAAACCTATGTATTGATATCTCTCTGTTAGTGTGTCAAGTGGGTGTAAAGCGGCATAAACACAGCCGTGAAAAGCAGCTAAACCCCATTATAAAAATAAATTACTTTTAAAAACCCATGAAACAAAGACAGGGAAAGACAGAGAAATTCTTACACAATTCGTTCAGGGGCTGTGATGCAACCTGGATTGACCATATCTAGACCCACAGCTGGATGAGACATAAGGGTGGACACTCTTGGGGCTGAGAGGTTTGGTGAGGTTGGGTGAGCAAACGCAGACCCTTTAAAGTAATACTGCGTGCTACCCATCGCATGGGTCCCAAATCTCCAGGTTCAAGGGCATCTTCCTACATCGAAAACATGCATGAGAAACCCAGAAGATGGTACACCGTGTGATGGGGAAAGGTTTCTAAAACGCACCTCATTTCTCATCTCCTTGTGCTCGGGTTCGCCATTCCAGCCACTTTACTAGCAATCTCCCTACTTGGAGCCTCAGCACCTTTAACCTCCTGTTCCGTACAGGTTGCAATTTGTCCTGAGGATGAACGGGAAGACGGGGAACCAATGAGAGACTAGCTCTTGGTGTTGGGACAGGCACAGGTCACTCTATTTTCCCATCAGGAAGAAGAATTAACCACAGGCTCAGCCTGCCCCCCGGAACCAGAACAGGGCCTGAAGCCATCCTGCGCTTTTGCAGCCAGCTCCCAAAAAAGCGACTTGTAAAATGGAGCTTCAGGGCACTGCAATTCACAAACCTGCAGAGTTATAAATGATAACTCTCGTCCACAAATATATTGAGGGAAGGCAAAGAAGAGGATTTGAAATCAAGGCAGAATTGCAGGAAACAGATTTCAGGAGGTAGATTCGAATCGCCTTTAAAGCACATGAAAAGCGGCAAAACGTTGACAATGATGCCCTTGGCCAAAAAGGGCGTATGCGTTTTTTCCTGAATATATTCAGGAAAAAACGCATACGCCCTTTTTGGCCAACCAAGCAACCTGGAAAGGCAAATCAGCGCTACAAAGAAGTCTCGCTTCCCATCGGTCAAAAGGGCCATGCTGAAAAAAGTGTCAAAACCAGAAATGCAGGACAGGCCATGGAGAAATGGGAGCCTTGCTACACTGATGGGCGGGATGTAAATTGCCAACAGCCACTCTGGAGAAGTGTACGGTGTGTCCTGAAACATCTAAAAAACACGGCTTAGAGAGCATAGGGCACTTCCACGCATGGGAGGATAAAGTGGGAAAATTGAAAATCAGCAAGACACAAGCACCCCAAAGTTTAGGGCTGCTCTGTTGACAAGGACCTCCACTTCATTCCACCTTAAATATCCCAGGAAAGCGAAAAATGGATAAAAAAGTTATGGTCCTTATGTACAATGGAATATCACTCAGCCATGAAATCAATGTCATAAGGCTAGTAGCCGCGTGATGAGTGGATTTAGGTAAGACGATTCTAAGTGAAATAAGTCACACAGAAAAGGGCACTTCTCATAAGGTGTCACTTATAGAGGGAATGTAAAATCCGTTACACTTGAACTGAATTACAAAACAGAACAGAGTCACACATGCAGAAAACACACTATTGCTGCTTAACGGGAAATGTGAGGTGGGGTGATACATAAAACAAGAGTTTCAAATTAGCTCAGATACCATTCCATAAACCCAATATGTAATAGACAAGACCTACTCCTTGCTCAGAGAACTGGACTCAACACGCCCGATTCACCGCACAAGAATATATCTGACTAGTAATAATCTTAAAACCTATGTATTGATATCTCTCTGTTAGTGTGTCAAGTGGGTGTAAAGCGGCATAAACACAGCCGTGAAAAGCAGCTAAACCCCATTATAAAAATAAATTACTTTTAAAAACCCATGAAACAAAGACAGGGAAAGAGAGAGAAATTCTTACACAATTCGTTCAGGGGCTGTGATGCAACCTGGATTGACCATATCTAGACCCACAGCTGGATGAGACATAAGGGTGGACACTCTTGGGGCTGAGAGTTTTGGTGAGGTTGGGTGAGCAAATGCAGACCCTTTAAAGTAATACTGCGTGTTACCCATCGCATGGGTCCCAAATCTCCAGGTTCAAGGGCATCTTCCTACATCGAAAACATGCATGAGAAACCCAGAAGATGGTACACCGTGTGATGGGGAAAGGTTTCTAAAACGCACCTCATTTCTCATCTCCTTGTGCTCGGGTTCGCCATTCCAGCCACTTTACTAGCAATCTGCCTACTTGGAGCCTCAGCACCTTTAACCTCCTGTTCCGTACAGGTTGCAATTTGTCCTGAGGATGAACGGGAAGACGGGGAACCAATGAGAGACTAGCTCTTGGTGTTGGGACAGGCACAGGTCACTCTATTTTCCCATCAGGAAGAAGAATTAACGACAGGCTCAGCCTGACCCCCGGAACCAGAACAGGGCCTGAAGCCATCCTGCGCTTTTGCGGCCAGCTCCCAAAAAAGCGACTTGTAAAATGGAGCTTCAGGGCACTGCAATACACAAACCTGCAGAGTTATAAATGATAACTCTCGTCCACAAATATATTGAGGGAAGGCAAAGAAGAGGATTTGAAATCAAGGCAGAATTGCAGGAAACAGATTTCAGGAGGTAGATTCGAATCGCCTTTAAAGCACATGAAAAGCGGCAAAACGTTGACAATGATGCCCTTGGCCAAAAAGGGCGTATGCGTTTTTTCCTGAATATATTCAGGAAAAAACGCATACGCCCTTTTTGGCCAACCAAGCAACCTCGAAAGGCAAATCAGCGCTACAAAGAAGTCTCGGTTCCCATCGGTCAAAAGGGCCATGCCGAAAAAAGTGTCAAAACCAGAAATGCAGGACAGGCCATGGAGAAATGGGAGCCTTGCTACACTGATGGGCGGGATGTAAATTGCCAACAGCCACTCTGGAGAAGTGTACGGTGTGTTCTGAAACATCTAAAAAACACAGGTTAGAGAGCATAGGGCACTTCCACGCATGTGGGGATAAAGTGGGAAAATTGAAAATCAGCAAGACACAAGCACCCCAAAGTTTAGGGCTGCTCTGTTGACAAGGACCTCCACTTCATTCCACCTTAAATATCCCAGGAAAGCGAAAAATGGATAAAAGAGTTGTCGTCCTTATGTACAATGGAATATCACTCAGCCATGAAATCAATGTCATAAGGCTAGTAGCAGCATGATGAGTGGATTTAGGTAAGACGATTCTAAGTGAAATAAGTCACACAGAAAAGGACACTTCTCATAAGGTGTCACTTATAGAGGGAATGTAAAAACCGTTACACTTGAACTGAATTACAAAACAGAACAGAGTCACACATGCAGAAAACACACTATGGCTGCTTAACGGGAAAGGTGAGGTGGGGTGATACATAAAACAAGAGTTTCAAATTAGCTCAGATACCGTTCCATAAACCCAATATGTAATAGACAAGACCTACTCCTTGCTCAGAGAACTGGACTCAACACGCCCGATTCACCGCACAAGAATATATCTGACTAGTAATAATCTTAAAACCTATGTATTGATATCTCTCTGTTAGTGTGTCAAGTGGGTGTAAAGCGGCATAAACACAGCCGTGAAAAGCAGCTAAACCCCATTATAAAAATAAATTACTTTTAAAAACCCATGAAACAAAGACAGGGAAAGAGAGAGAAATTCTTACACAATTCGTTCAGGGGCTGTGATGCAACCTGGATTGACCATATCTAGACCCACAGCTGGATGAGACATAAGGGTGGACACTCTTGGGGCTGAGAGGTTTGGTGAGGTTGGGTGAGCAAACGCAGACCCTTTAAAGTAATACTGCGTGCTACCCATCGCATGGGTCCCAAATCTCCAGGTTCAAGGGCATCTTCCTACATCGAAAACATGCATGAGAAACCCAGAAGATGGTACACCGTGTGATGGGGAAAGGTTTCTAAAACGCACCTCATTTCTCATCTCCTTGTGCTCGGCTTCGCCATTCCAGCCACTTTACTAGCAATCTCCCTACTTGGAGCCTCAGCACCTTTAACCTCCTGTTCCGTACAGGTTGCAATTTGTCCTGAGGATGAACGGGAAGACGGGGAACCAATGAGAGACTAGCTCTTGGTGTTGGGACAGGCACAGGTCACTCTATTTTCCCATCAGGAAGAAGAATTAACCACAGGCTCAGCCTGCCCCCCGGAACCAGAACAGGGCCTGAAGCCATCCTGCGCTTTTGCAGCCAGCTCCCAAAAAAGCGACTTGTAAAATGGAGCTTCAGGGCACTGCAATTCACAAACCTGCAGAGTTATAAATGATAACTCTCGTCCACAAATATATTGAGGGAAGGCAAAGAAGAGGATTTGAAATCAAGGCAGAATTGCAGGAAACAGATTTCAGGAGGTAGATTCGAATCGCCTTTAAAGCACATGAAAAGCGGCAAAACGTTGACAATGATGCCCTTGGCCAAAAAGGGCGTATGCGTTTTTTCCTGAATATATTCAGGAAAAAACGCATACGCCCTTTTTGGCCAACCAAGCAACCTGGAAAGGCAAATCAGCGCTACAAAGAAGTCTCGCTTCCCATCGGTCAAAAGGGCCATGCTGAAAAAAGTGTCAAAACCAGAAATGCAGGACAGGCCATGGAGAAATGGGAGCCTTGCTACACTAATGGCTGGGATGTAAATTGCCAACAGCCACTCTGGAGAAGTGTACGGTGTGTCCTGAAACATCTAAAAAACACAGCTTAGAGAGCATAGGGCACTTCCACGCATGGGGGGATAAAGTGGGAAAATTGAAAATCAGCAAGACACAAGCACCCCAAAGTTTAGGGCTGCTCTGTTGACAAGGACCTCCACTTCATTCCACCTTAAATATCCCAGGAAAGCGAAAAATGGATCAAAAAGTTGTGGTCCTTATGTACAATGGAATATCACTCAGCCATGAAATCAATGTCATAAGGCTAGTAGCAGCATGATGAGTGGATTTAGGTAAGACGATTCTAAGTGAAATAAGTCACACAGAAAAGGACACTTCTCATAAGGTGTCACTTATAGAGGGAATGTAAAAACCGTTACACTTGAACTGAATTACAAAACAGAACAGAGTCACACATGCAGAAAACACACTATGGCTGCTTAACGGGAAAGGTGAGGTGGGGTGATACATAAAACAAGAGTTTCAAATTAGCTCAGATACCGTTCCATAAACCCAATATGTAATAGACAAGACCTACTCCTTGCTCAGAGAACTGGACTCAACACGCCCGATTCACCGCACAAGAATATATCTGACTAGTAATAATCTTAAAACCTATGTATTGATATCTCTCTGTTAGTGTGTCAAGTGGGTGTAAAGCGGCATAAACACAGCCGTGAAAAGCAGCTAAACCCCATTATAAAAATAAATTACTTTTAAAAACCCATGAAACAAAGACAGGGAAAGAGAGAGAAATTCTTACACAATTCGTTCAGGGGCTGTGATGCAACCTGGATTGACCATATCTAGACCCACAGCTGGATGAGACATAAGGGTGGACACTCTTGGGGCTGAGAGGTTTGGTGAGGTTGGGTGAGCAAACGCAGACCCTTTAAAGTAATACTGCGTGCTACCCATCGCATGGGTCCCAAATCTCCAGGTTCAAGGGCATCTTCCTACATCGAAAACATGCATGAGAAACCCAGAAGATGGTACACCGTGTGATGGGGAAAGGTTTCTAAAACGCACCTCATTTCTCATCTCCTTGTGCTCGGGTTCGCCATTCCAGCCACTTTACTAGCAATCTCCCTACTTGGAGCCTCAGCACCTTTAACCTCCTGTTCCGTACAGGTTGCAATTTGTCCTGAGGATGAACGGGAAGACGGGGAACCAATGAGAGACTAGCTCTTGGTGTTGGGACAGGCACAGGTCACTCTATTTTCCCATCAGGAAGAAGAATTAACCACAGGCTCAGCCTGCCCCCCGGAACCAGAACAGGGCCTGAAGCCATCCTGCGCTTTTGCAGCCAGCTCCCAAAAAAGCGACTTGTAAAATGGAGCTTCAGGGCACTGCAATTCACAAACCTGCAGAGTTATAAATGATAACTCTCGTCCACAAATATATTGAGGGAAGGCAAAGAAGAGGATTTGAAATCAAGGCAGAATTGCAGGAAACAGATTTCAGGAGGTAGATTCGAATCGCCTTTAAAGCACATGAAAAGCGGCAAAACGTTGACAATGATGCCCTTGGCCAAAAAGGGCGTATGCGTTTTTTCCTGAATATATTCAGGAAAAAACGCATACGCCCTTTTTGGCCAACCAAGCAACCTGGAAAGGCAAATCAGCGCTACAAAGAAGTCTCGCTTCCCATCGGTCAAAAGGGCCATGCTGAAAAAAGTGTCAAAACCAGAAATGCAGGACAGGCCATGGAGAAATGGGAGCCTTGCTACACTGATGGCCGGGATGTAAATTGCCAACAGCCACTCTGGAGAAGTGTACGGTGTGTCCTGAAACATCTAAAAAACACGGCTTAGAGAGCATAGGGCACTTCCACGCATGGGAGGATAAAGTGGGAAAATTGAAAATCAGCAAGACACAAGCACCCCAAAGTTTAGGGCTGCTCTGTTGACAAGGACCTCCACTTCATTCCACCTTAAATATCCCAGGAAAGCGAAAAATGGATAAAAAAGTTATGGTCCTTATGTACAATGGAATATCACTCAGCCATGAAATCAATGTCATAAGGCTAGTAGCCGCATGATGAGTGGATTTAGGTAAGACGATTCTAAGTGAAATAAGTCACACAGAAAAGGGCACTTCTCATAAGGTGTCACTTATAGAGGGAATGTAAAATCCGTTACACTTGAACTGAATTACAAAACAGAACAGAGTCACACATGCAGAAAACACACTATTGCTGCTTAACGGGAAATGTGAGGTGGGGTGATACATAAAACAAGAGTTTCAAATTAGCTCAGATACCATTCCATAAACCCAATATGTAATAGACAAGACCTACTCCTTGCTCAGAGAACTGGACTCAACACGCCCGATTCACCGCACAAGAATATATCTGACTAGTAATAATCTTAAAACCTATGTATTGATATCTCTCTGTTAGTGTGTCAAGTGGGTGTAAAGCGGCATAAACACAGCCGTGAAAAGCAGCTAAACCCCATTATAAAAATAAATTACTTTTAAAAACCCATGAAACAAAGACAGGGAAAGAGAGAGAAATTCTTACACAATTCGTTCAGGGGCTGTGATGCAACCTGGATTGACCATATCTAGACCCACAGCTGGATGAGACATAAGGGTGGACACTCTTGGGGCTGAGAGTTTTGGTGAGGTTGGGTGAGCAAATGCAGACCCTTTAAAGTAATACTGCGTGTTACCCATCGCATGGGTCCCAAATCTCCAGGTTCAAGGGCATCTTCCTACATCGAAAACATGCATGAGAAACCCAGAAGATGGTACACCGTGTGATGGGGAAAGGTTTCTAAAACGCACCTCATTTCTCATCTCCTTGTGCTCGGGTTCGCCATTCCAGCCACTTTACTAGCAATCTGCCTACTTGGAGCCTCAGCACCTTTAACCTCCTGTTCCGTACAGGTTGCAATTTGTCCTGAGGATGAACGGGAAGACGGGGAACCAATGAGAGACTAGCTCTTGGTGTTGGGACAGGCACAGGTCACTCTATTTTCCCATCAGGAAGAAGAATTAACCACAGGCTCAGCCTGCCCCCCGGAACCAGAACAGGGCCTGAAGCCATCCTGCGCTTTTGCAGCCAGCTCCCAAAAAAGCGACTTGTAAAATGGAGCTTCAGGGCACTGCAATTCACAAACCTGCAGAGTTATAAATGATAACTCTTGTCCACAAATATATTGAGGGAAGGCAAAGAAGAGGATTTGAAATCAAGGCAGAATTGCAGGAAACAGATTTCAGGAGGTAGATTCGAATCGCCTTTAAAGCACATGAAAAGCGGCAAAACGTTGACAATGATGCCCTTGGCCAAAAAGGGCGTATGCGTTTTTTCCTGAATATATTCAGGAAAAAACGCATACGCCCTTTTTGGCCAACCAAGCAACCTGGAAAGGCAAATCAGCGCTACAAAGAAGTCTCGCTTCCCATCGGTCAAAAGGGCCATGCTGAAAAAAGTGTCAAAACCAGAAATGCAGGACAGGCCATGGAGAAATGGGAGCCTTGCTACACTAATGGCTGGGATGTAAATTGCCAACAGCCACTCTGGAGAAGTGTACGGTGTGTCCTGAAACATCTAAAAAACACAGCTTAGAGAGCATAGGGCACTTCCACGCATGGGGGGATAAAGTGGGAAAATTGAAAATCAGCAAGACACAAGCACCCCAAAGTTTAGGGCTGCTCTGTTGACAAGGACCTCCACTTCATTCCACCTTAAATATCCCAGGAAAGCGAAAAATGGATCAAAAAGTTGTGGTCCTTATGTACAATGGAATATCACTCAGCCATGAAATCAATGTCATAAGGCTAGTAGCAGCATGATGAGTGGATTTAGGTAAGACGATTCTAAGTGAAATAAGTCACACAGAAAAGGACACTTCTCATAAGGTGTCACTTATAGAGGGAATGTAAAAACCGTTACACTTGAACTGAATTACAAAACAGAACAGAGTCACACATGCAGAAAACACACTATGGCTGCTTAACGGGAAAGGTGAGGTGGGGTGATACATAAAACAAGAGTTTCAAATTAGCTCAGATACCGTTCCATAAACCCAATATGTAATAGACAAGACCTACTCCTTGCTCAGAGAACTGGACTCAACACGCCCGATTCACCGCACAAGAATATATCTGACTAGTAATAATCTTAAAACCTATGTATTGATATCTCTCTGTTAGTGTGTCAAGTGGGTGTAAAGCGGCATAAACACAGCCGTGAAAAGCAGCTAAACCCCATTATAAAAATAAATTACTTTTAAAAACCCATGAAACAAAGACAGGGAAAGAGAGAGAAATTCTTACACAATTCGTTCAGGGGCTGTGATGCAACCTGGATTGACCATATCTAGACCCACAGCTGGATGAGACATAAGGGTGGACACTCTTGGGGCTGAGAGGTTTGGTGAGGTTGGGTGAGCAAACGCAGACCCTTTAAAGTAATACTGCGTGCTACCCATCGCATGGGTCCCAAATCTCCAGGTTCAAGGGCATCTTCCTACATCGAAAACATGCATGAGAAACCCAGAAGATGGTACACCGTGTGATGGGGAAAGGTTTCTAAAACGCACCTCATTTCTCATCTCCTTGTGCTCGGCTTCGCCATTCCAGCCACTTTACTAGCAATCTCCCTACTTGGAGCCTCAGCACCTTTAACCTCCTGTTCCGTACAGGTTGCAATTTGTCCTGAGGATGAACGGGAAGACGGGGAACCAATGAGAGACTAGCTCTTGGTGTTGGGACAGGCACAGGTCACTCTATTTTCCCATCAGGAAGAAGAATTAACCACAGGCTCAGCCTGCCCCCCGGAACCAGAACAGGGCCTGAAGCCATCCTGCGCTTTTGCAGCCAGCTCCCAAAAAAGCGACTTGTAAAATGGAGCTTCAGGGCACTGCAATTCACAAACCTGCAGAGTTATAAATGATAACTCTCGTCCACAAATATATTGAGGGAAGGCAAAGAAGAGGATTTGAAATCAAGGCAGAATTGCAGGAAACAGATTTCAGGAGGTAGATTCGAATCGCCTTTAAAGCACATGAAAAGCGGCAAAACGTTGACAATGATGCCCTTGGCCAAAAAGGGCGTATGCGTTTTTTCCTGAATATATTCAGGAAAAAACGCATACGCCCTTTTTGGCCAACCAAGCAACCTGGAAAGGCAAATCAGCGCTACAAAGAAGTCTCGCTTCCCATCGGTCAAAAGGGCCATGCTGAAAAAAGTGTCAAAACCAGAAATGCAGGACAGGCCATGGAGAAATGGGAGCCTTGCTACACTAATGGCTGGGATGTAAATTGCCAACAGCCACTCTGGAGAAGTGTACGGTGTGTCCTGAAACATCTAAAAAACACAGCTTAGAGAGCATAGGGCACTTCCACGCATGGGGGGATAAAGTGGGAAAATTGAAAATCAGCAAGACACAAGCACCCCAAAGTTTAGGGCTGCTCTGTTGACAAGGACCTCCACTTCATTCCACCTTAAATATCCCAGGAAAGCGAAAAATGGATCAAAAAGTTGTGGTCCTTATGTACAATGGAATATCACTCAGCCATGAAATCAATGTCATAAGGCTAGTAGCAGCATGATGAGTGGATTTAGGTAAGACGATTCTAAGTGAAATAAGTCACACAGAAAAGGACACTTCTCATAAGGTGTCACTTATAGAGGGAATGTAAAAACCGTTACACTTGAACTGAATTAAAAAACAGAACAGAGTCACACATGCAGAAAACACACTATGGCTGCTTAACGGGAAAGGTGAGGTGGGGTGATACATAAAACAAGAGTTTCAAATTAGCTCAGATACCGTTCCATAAACCCAATATGTAATAGACAAGACCTACTCCTTGCTCAGAGAACTGGACTCAACACGCCCGATTCACCGCACAAGAATATATCTGACTAGTAATAATCTTAAAACCTATGTATTGATATCTCTCTGTTAGTGTGTCAAGTGGGTGTAAAGCGGCATAAACACAGCCGTGAAAAGCAGCTAAACCCCATTATAAAAATAAATTACTTTTAAAAACCCATGAAACAAAGACAGGGAAAGAGAGAGAAATTCTTACACAATTCGTTCAGGGGCTGTGATGCAACCTGGATTGACCATATCTAGACCCACAGCTGGATGAGACATAAGGGTGGACACTCTTGGGGCTGAGAGGTTTGGTGAGGTTGGGTGAGCAAACGCAGACCCTTTAAAGTAATACTGCGTGCTACCCATCGCATGGGTCCCAAATCTCCAGGTTCAAGGGCATCTTCCTACATCGAAAACATGCATGAGAAACCCAGAAGATGGTACACCGTGTGATGGGGAAAGGTTTCTAAAACGCACCTCATTTCTCATCTCCTTGTGCTCGGGTTCGCCATTCCAGCCACTTTACTAGCAATCTCCCTACTTGGAGCCTCAGCACCTTTAACCTCCTGTTCCGTACAGGTTGCAATTTGTCCTGAGGATGAACGGGAAGACGGGGAACCAATGAGAGACTAGCTCTTGGTGTTGGGACAGGCACAGGTCACTCTATTTTCCCATCAGGAAGAAGAATTAACCACAGGCTCAGCCTGCCCCCCGGAACCAGAACAGGGCCTGAAGCCATCCTGCGCTTTTGCAGCCAGCTCCCAAAAAAGCGACTTGTAAAATGGAGCTTCAGGGCACTGCAATTCACAAACCTGCAGAGTTATAAATGATAACTCTCGTCCACAAATATATTGAGGGAAGGCAAAGAAGAGGATTTGAAATCAAGGCAGAATTGCAGGAAACAGATTTCAGGAGGTAGATTCGAATCGCCTTTAAAGCACATGAAAAGCGGCAAAACGTTGACAATGATGCCCTTGGCCAAAAAGGGCGTATGCGTTTTTTCCTGAATATATTCAGGAAAAAACGCATACGCCCTTTTTGGCTAACCAAGCAACCTGGAAAGGCAAATCAGCGCTACAAAGAAGTCTCGCTTCCCATCGGTCAAAAGGGCCATGCTGAAAAAAGTGTCAAAACCAGAAATGCAGGACAGGCCATGGAGAAATGGGAGCCTTGCTACACTGATGGCCGGGATGTAAATTGCCAACAGCCACTCTGGAGAAGTGTACGGTGTGTCCTGAAACATCTAAAAAACACGGCTTAGAGAGCATAGGGCACTTCCACGCATGGGAGGATAAAGTGGGAAAATTGAAAATCAGCAAGACACAAGCACCCCAAAGTTTAGGGCTGCTCTGTTGACAAGGACCTCCACTTCATTCCACCTTAAATATCCCAGGAAAGCGAAAAATGGATAAAAAAGTTATGGTCCTTATGTACAATGGAATATCACTCAGCCATGAAATCAATGTCATAAGGCTAGTAGCCGCATGATGAGTGGATTTAGGTAAGACGATTCTAAGTGAAATAAGTCACACAGAAAAGGGCACTTCTCATAAGGTGTCACTTATAGAGGGAATGTAAAATCCGTTACACTTGAACTGAATTACAAAACAGAACAGAGTCACACATGCAGAAAACACACTATTGCTGCTTAACGGGAAATGTGAGGTGGGGTGATACATAAAACAAGAGTTTCAAATTAGCTCAGATACCATTCCATAAACCCAATATGTAATAGACAAGACCTACTCCTTGCTCAGAGAACTGGACTCAACACGCCCGATTCACCGCACAAGAATATATCTGACTAGTAATAATCTTAAAACCTATGTATTGATATCTCTCTGTTAGTGTGTCAAGTGGGTGTAAAGCGGCATAAACACAGCCGTGAAAAGCAGCTAAACCCCATTATAAAAATAAATTACTTTTAAAAACCCATGAAACAAAGACAGGGAAAGAGAGAGAAATTCTTACACAATTCGTTCAGGGGCTGTGATGCAACCTGGATTGACCATATCTAGACCCACAGCTGGATGAGACATAAGGGTGGACACTCTTGGGGCTGAGAGTTTTGGTGAGGTTGGGTGAGCAAATGCAGACCCTTTAAAGTAATACTGCGTGTTACCCATCGCATGGGTCCCAAATCTCCAGGTTCAAGGGCATCTTCCTACATCGAAAACATGCATGAGAAACCCAGAAGATGGTACACCGTGTGATGGGGAAAGGTTTCTAAAACGCACCTCATTTCTCATCTCCTTGTGCTCGGGTTCGCCATTCCAGCCACTTTACTAGCAATCTGCCTACTTGGAGCCTCAGCACCTTTAACCTCCTGTTCCGTACAGGTTGCAATTTGTCCTGAGGATGAACGGGAAGACGGGGAACCAATGAGAGACTAGCTCTTGGTGTTGGGACAGGCACAGGTCACTCTATTTTCCCATCAGGAAGAAGAATTAACCACAGGCTCAGCCTGCCCCCCGGAACCAGAACAGGGCCTGAAGCCATCCTGCGCTTTTGCAGCCAGCTCCCAAAAAAGCGACTTGTAAAATGGAGCTTCAGGGCACTGCAATTCACAAACCTGCAGAGTTATAAATGATAACTCTTGTCCACAAATATATTGAGGGAAGGCAAAGAAGAGGATTTGAAATCAAGGCAGAATTGCAGGAAACAGATTTCAGGAGGTAGATTCGAATCGCCTTTAAAGCACATGAAAAGCGGCAAAACGTTGACAATGATGCCCTTGGCCAAAAAGGGCGTATGCGTTTTTTCCTGAATATATTCAGGAAAAAACGCATACGCCCTTTTTGGCCAACCAAGCAACCTGGAAAGGCAAATCAGCGCTACAAAGAAGTCTCGCTTCCCATCGGTCAAAAGGGCCATGCTGAAAAAAGTGTCAAAACCAGAAATGCAGGACAGGCCATGGAGAAATGGGAGCCTTGCTACACTAATGGCTGGGATGTAAATTGCCAACAGCCACTCTGGAGAAGTGTACGGTGTGTCCTGAAACATCTAAAAAACACAGCTTAGAGAGCATAGGGCACTTCCACGCATGGGGGGATAAAGTGGGAAAATTGAAAATCAGCAAGACACAAGCACCCCAAAGTTTAGGGCTGCTCTGTTGACAAGGACCTCCACTTCATTCCACCTTAAATATCCCAGGAAAGCGAAAAATGGATCAAAAAGTTGTGGTCCTTATGTACAATGGAATATCACTCAGCCATGAAATCAATGTCATAAGGCTAGTAGCAGCATGATGAGTGGATTTAGGTAAGACGATTCTAAGTGAAATAAGTCACACAGAAAAGGACACTTCTCATAAGGTGTCACTTATAGAGGGAATGTAAAAACCGTTACACTTGAACTGAATTACAAAACAGAACAGAGTCACACATGCAGAAAACACACTATGGCTGCTTAACGGGAAAGGTGAGGTGGGGTGATACATAAAACAAGAGTTTCAAATTAGCTCAGATACCGTTCCATAAACCCAATATGTAATAGACAAGACCTACTCCTTGCTCAGAGAACTGGACTCAACACGCCCGATTCACCGCACAAGAATATATCTGACTAGTAATAATCTTAAAACCTATGTATTGATATCTCTCTGTTAGTGTGTCAAGTGGGTGTAAAGCGGCATAAACACAGCCGTGAAAAGCAGCTAAACCCCATTATAAAAATAAATTACTTTTAAAAACCCATGAAACAAAGACAGGGAAAGAGAGAGAAATTCTTACACAATTCGTTCAGGGGCTGTGATGCAACCTGGATTGACCATATCTAGACCCACAGCTGGATGAGACATAAGGGTGGACACTCTTGGGGCTGAGAGGTTTGGTGAGGTTGGGTGAGCAAACGCAGACCCTTTAAAGTAATACTGCGTGCTACCCATCGCATGGGTCCCAAATCTCCAGGTTCAAGGGCATCTTCCTACATCGAAAACATGCATGAGAAACCCAGAAGATGGTACACCGTGTGATGGGGAAAGGTTTCTAAAACGCACCTCATTTCTCATCTCCTTGTGCTCGGGTTCGCCATTCCAGCCACTTTACTAGCAATCTCCCTACTTGGAGCCTCAGCACCTTTAACCTCCTGTTCCGTACAGGTTGCAATTTGTCCTGAGGATGAACGGGAAGACGGGGAACCAATGAGAGACTAGCTCTTGGTGTTGGGACAGGCACAGGTCACTCTATTTTCCCATCAGGAAGAAGAATTAACCACAGGCTCAGCCTGCCCCCCGGAACCAGAACAGGGCCTGAAGCCATCCTGCGCTTTTGCAGCCAGCTCCCAAAAAAGCGACTTGTAAAATGGAGCTTCAGGGCACTGCAATTCACAAACCTGCAGAGTTATAAATGATAACTCTCGTCCACAAATATATTGAGGGAAGGCAAAGAAGAGGATTTGAAATCAAGGCAGAATTGCAGGAAACAGATTTCAGGAGGTAGATTCGAATCGCCTTTAAAGCACATGAAAAGCGGCAAAACGTTGACAATGATGCCCTTGGCCAAAAAGGGCGTATGCGTTTTTTCCTGAATATATTCAGGAAAAAACGCATACGCCCTTTTTGGCCAACCAAGCAACCTGGAAAGGCAAATCAGCGCTACAAAGAAGTCTCGCTTCCCATCGGTCAAAAGGGCCATGCTGAAAAAAGTGTCAAAACCAGAAATGCAGGACAGGCCATGGAGAAATGGGAGCCTTGCTACACTGATGGGCGGGATGTAAATTGCCAACAGCCACTCTGGAGAAGTGTACGGTGTGTCCTGAAACATCTAAAAAACACGGCTTAGAGAGCATAGGGCACTTCCACGCATGGGAGGATAAAGTGGGAAAATTGAAAATCAGCAAGACACAAGCACCCCAAAGTTTAGGGCTGCTCTGTTGACAAGGACCTCCACTTCATTCCACCTTAAATATCCCAGGAAAGCGAAAAATGGATAAAAAAGTTATGGTCCTTATGTACAATGGAATATCACTCAGCCATGAAATCAATGTCATAAGGCTAGTAGCCGCATGATGAGTGGATTTAGGTAAGACGATTCTAAGTGAAATAAGTCACACAGAAAAGGGCACTTCTCATAAGGTGTCACTTATAGAGGGAATGTAAAATCCGTTACACTTGGACTGAATTACAAAACAGAACAGAGTCACACATGCAGAAAACACACTATTGCTGCTTAACGGGAAATGTGAGGTGGGGTGATACATAAAACAAGAGTTTCAAATTAGCTCAGATACCATTCCATAAACCCAATATGTAATAGACAAGACCTACTCCTTGCTCAGAGAACTGGACTCAACACGCCCGATTCACCGCACAAGAATATATCTGACTAGTAATAATCTTAAAACCTATGTATTGATATCTCTCTGTTAGTGTGTCAAGTGGGTGTAAAGCGGCATAAACACAGCCGTGAAAAGCAGCTAAACCCCATTATAAAAATAAATTACTTTTAAAAACCCATGAAACAAAGACAGGGAAAGAGAGAGAAATTCTTACACAATTCGTTCAGGGGCTGTGATGCAACCTGGATTGACCATATCTAGACCCACAGCTGGATGAGACATAAGGGTGGACACTCTTGGGGCTGAGAGTTTTGGTGAGGTTGGGTGAGCAAATGCAGACCCTTTAAAGTAATACTGCGTGTTACCCATCGCATGGGTCCCAAATCTCCAGGTTCAAGGGCATCTTCCTACATCGAAAACATGCATGAGAAACCCAGAAGATGGTACACCGTGTGATGGGGAAAGGTTTCTAAAACGCACCTCATTTCTCATCTCCTTGTGCTCGGGTTCGCCATTCCAGCCACTTTACTAGCAATCTGCCTACTTGGAGCCTCAGCACCTTTAACCTCCTGTTCCGTACAGGTTGCAATTTGTCCTGAGGATGAACGGGAAGACGGGGAACCAATGAGAGACTAGCTCTTGGTGTTGGGACAGGCACAGGTCACTCTATTTTCCCATCAGGAAGAAGAATTAACGACAGGCTCAGCCTGACCCCCGGAACCAGAACAGGGCCTGAAGCCATCCTGCGCTTTTGCGGCCAGCTCCCAAAAAAGCGACTTGTAAAATGGAGCTTCAGGGCACTGCAATTCACAAACCTGCAGAGTTATAAATGATAACTCTCGTCCACAAATATATTGAGGGAAGGCAAAGAAGAGGATTTGAAATCAAGGCAGAATTGCAGGAAACAGATTTCAGGAGGTAGATTCGAATCGCCTTTAAAGCACATGAAAAGCGGCAAAACGTTGACAATGATGCCCTTGGCCAAAAAGGGCGTATGCGTTTTTTCCTGAATATATTCAGGAAAAAACGCATACGCCCTTTTTGGCCAACCAAGCAACCTCGAAAGGCAAATCAGCGCTACAAAGAAGTCTCGGTTCCCATCGGTCAAAAGGGCCATGCCGAAAAAACTGTCAAAACCAGAAATGCAGGACAGGCCATGGAGAAATGGGAGCCTTGCTACACTGATGGGCGGGATGTAAATTGCCAACAGCCACTCTGGAGAAGTGTACGGTGTGTCCTGAAACATCTAAAAAACACAGCTTAGAGAGCATAGGGCACTTCCACGCATGGGGGGATAAAGTGGGAAAATTGAAAATCAGCAAGACACAAGCACCCCAAAGTTTAGGGCTGCTCTGTTGACAAGGACCTCCACTTCATTCCACCTTAAATATCCCAGGAAAGCGAAAAATGGATAAAAGAGTTGTGGTCCTTATGTACAATGGAATATCACTCAGCCATGAAATCAATGTCATAAGGCTAGTAGCAGCATGATGAGTGGATTTAGGTAAGACGATTCTAAGTGAAATAAGTCACACAGAAAAGGACACTTCTCATAAGGTGTCACTTATAGAGGGAATGTAAAAACCGTTACACTTGAACTGAATTACAAAACAGAACAGAGTCACACATGCAGAAAACACACTATGGCTGCTTAACGGGAAAGGTGAGGTGGGGTGATACATAAAACAAGAGTTTCAAATTAGCTCAGATACCGTTCCATAAACCCAATATGTAATAGACAAGACCTACTCCTTGCTCAGAGAACTGGACTCAACACGCCCGATTCACCGCACAAGAATATATCTGACTAGTAATAATCTTAAAACCTATGTATTGATATCTCTCTGTTAGTGTGTCAAGTGGGTGTAAAGCGGCATAAACACAGCCGTGAAAAGCAGCTAAACCCCATTATAAAAATAAATTACTTTTAAAAACCCATGAAACAAAGACAGGGAAAGAGAGAGAAATTCTTACACAATTCGTTCAGGGGCTGTGATGCAACCTGGATTGACCATATCTAGACCCACAGCTGGATGAGACATAAGGGTGGACACTCTTGGGGCTGAGAGGTTTGGTGAGGTTGGGTGAGCAAACGCAGACCCTTTAAAGTAATACTGCGTGCTACCCATCGCATGGGTCCCAAATCTCCAGGTTCAAGGGCATCTTCCTACATCGAAAACATGCATGAGAAACCCAGAAGATGGTACACCGTGTGATGGGGAAAGGTTTCTAAAACGCACCTCATTTCTCATCTCCTTGTGCTCGGCTTCGCCATTCCAGCCACTTTACTAGCAATCTCCCTACTTGGAGCCTCAGCACCTTTAACCTCCTGTTCCGTACAGGTTGCAATTTGTCCTGAGGATGAACGGGAAGACGGGGAACCAATGAGAGACTAGCTCTTGGTGTTGGGACAGGCACAGGTCACTCTATTTTCCCATCAGGAAGAAGAATTAACCACAGGCTCAGCCTGCCCCCCGGAACCAGAACAGGGCCTGAAGCCATCCTGCGCTTTTGCAGCCAGCTCCCAAAAAAGCGACTTGTAAAATGGAGCTTCAGGGCACTGCAATTCACAAACCTGCAGAGTTATAAATGATAACTCTCGTCCACAAATATATTGAGGGAAGGCAAAGAAGAGGATTTGAAATCAAGGCAGAATTGCAGGAAACAGATTTCAGGAGGTAGATTCGAATCGCCTTTAAAGCACATGAAAAGCGGCAAAACGTTGACAATGATGCCCTTGGCCAAAAAGGGCGTATGCGTTTTTTCCTGAATATATTCAGGAAAAAACGCATACGCCCTTTTTGGCCAACCAAGCAACCTGGAAAGGCAAATCAGCGCTACAAAGAAGTCTCGCTTCCCATCGGTCAAAAGGGCCATGCTGAAAAAAGTGTCAAAACCAGAAATGCAGGACAGGCCATGGAGAAATGGGAGCCTTGCTACACTGATGGGCGGGATGTAAATTGCCAACAGCCACTCTGGAGAAGGGTACGGTGTGTCCTGAAACATCTAAAAAACACAGCTTAGAGAGCATAGGGCACTTCCACGCATGGGGGGATAAAGTGGGAAAATTGAAAATCAGCAAGACACAAGCACCCCAAAGTTTAGGGCTGCTCTGTTTACAAGGACCTCCACTTCATTCCACCTTAAATATCCCAGGAAAGCGAAAAATGGATCAAAAAGTTGTGGTCCTTATGTACAATGGAATATCACTCAGCCATGAAATCAATGTCATAAGGCTAGTAGCAGCATGATGAGTGGATTTAGGTAAGACGATTCTAAGTGAAATAAGTCACACAGAAAAGGACACTTCTCATAAGGTGTCACTTATAGAGGGAATGTAAAAACCGTTACACTTGAACTGAATTACAAAACAGAACAGAGTCACACATGCAGAAAACACACTATGGCTGCTTAACGGGAAAGGTGAGGTGGGGTGATACATAAAAAAGAGTTTCAAATTAGCTCAGATACCGTTCCATAAACCCAATATGTAATAGACAAGACCTACTCCTTGCTCAGAGAACTGGACTCAACACGCCCGATTCACCGCACAAGAATATATCTGACTAGTAATAATCTTAAAACCTATGTATTGATATCTCTCTGTTAGTGTGTCAAGTGGGTGTAAAGCGGCATAAACACAGCCGTGAAAAGCAGCTAAACCCCATTATAAAAATAAATTACTTTTAAAAACCCATGAAACAAAGACAGGGAAAGAGAGAGAAATTCTTACACAATTCGTTCAGGGGCTGTGATGCAACCTGGATTGACCATATCTAGACCCACAGCTGGATGAGACATAAGGGTGGACACTCTTGGGGCTGAGAGGTTTGGTGAGGTTGGGTGAGCAAACGCAGACCCTTTAAAGTAATACTGCGTGCTACCCATCGCATGGGTCCCAAATCTCCAGGTTCAAGGGCATCTTCCTACATCGAAAACATGCATGAGAAACCCAGAAGATGGTACACCGTGTGATGGGGAAAGGTTTCTAAAACGCACCTCATTTCTCATCTCCTTGTGCTCGGGTTCGCCATTCCAGCCACTTTACTAGCAATCTCCCTACTTGGAGCCTCAGCACCTTTAACCTCCTGTTCCGTACAGGTTGCAATTTGTCCTGAGGATGAACGGGAAGACGGGGAACCAATGAGAGACTAGCTCTTGGTGTTGGGACAGGCACAGGTCACTCTATTTTCCCATCAGGAAGAAGAATTAACCACAGGCTCAGCCTGCCCCCCGGAACCAGAACAGGGCCTGAAGCCATCCTGCGCTTTTGCAGCCAGCTCCCAAAAAAGCGACTTGTAAAATGGAGCTTCAGGGCACTGCAATTCACAAACCTGCAGAGTTATAAATGATAACTCTCGTCCACAAATATATTGAGGGAAGGCAAAGAAGAGGATTTGAAATCAAGGCAGAATTGCAGGAAACAGATTTCAGGAGGTAGATTCGAATCGCCTTTAAAGCACATGAAAAGCGGCAAAACGTTGACAATGATGCCCTTGGCCAAAAAGGGCGTATGCGTTTTTTCCTGAATATATTCAGGAAAAAACGCATACGCCCTTTTTGGCCAACCAAGCAACCTGGAAAGGCAAATCAGCGCTACAAAGAAGTCTCGCTTCCCATCGGTCAAAAGGGCCATGCTGAAAAAAGTGTCAAAACCAGAAATGCAGGACAGGCCATGGAGAAATGGGAGCCTTGCTACACTGATGGGCGGGATGTAAATTGCCAACAGCCACTCTGGAGAAGTGTACGGTGTGTCCTGAAACATCTAAAAAACACGGCTTAGAGAGCATAGGGCACTTCCACGCATGGGAGGATAAAGTGGGAAAATTGAAAATCAGCAAGACACAAGCACCCCAAAGTTTAGGGCTGCTCTGTTGACAAGGACCTCCACTTCATTCCACCTTAAATATCCCAGGAAAGCGAAAAATGGATAAAAGAGTTGTGGTCCTTATGTACAATGGAATATCACTCAGCCATGAAATCAATGTCATAAGGCTAGTAGCCGCATGATGAGTGGATTTAGGTAAGACGATTCTAAGTGAAATAAGTCACACAGAAAAGGGCACTTCTCATAAGGTGTCACTTATAGAGGGAATGTAAAATCCGTTACACTTGAACTGAATTACAAAACAGAACAGAGTCACACATGCAGAAAACACACTATGGCTGCTTAACGGGAAAGGTGAGGTGGGGTGATACATAAAACAAGAGTTTCAAATTAGCTCAGATACCATTCCATAAACCCAATATGTAATAGACAAGACCTACTCCTTGCTCAGAGAACTGGACTCAACACGCCCGATTCACCGCACAAGAATATATCTGACTAGTAATAATCTTAAAACCTATGTATTGATATCTCTCTGTTAGTGTGTCAAGTGGGTGTAAAGCGGCATAAACACAGCCGTGAAAAGCAGCTAAACCCCATTATAAAAATAAATTACTTTTAAAAACCCATGAAACAAAGACAGGGAAAGAGAGAGAAATTCTTACACAATTCGTTCAGGGGCTGTGATGCAACCTGGATTGACCATATCTAGACCCACAGCTGGATGAGACATAAGGGTGGACACTCTTGGGGCTGAGAGTTTTGGTGAGGTTGGGTGAGCAAATGCAGACCCTTTAAAGTAATACTGCGTGTTACCCATCGCATGGGTCCCAAATCTCCAGGTTCAAGGGCATCTTCCTACATCGAAAACATGCATGAGAAACCCAGAAGATGGTACACCGTGTGATGGGGAAAGGTTTCTAAAACGCACCTCATTTCTCATCTCCTTGTGCTCGGGTTCGCCATTCCAGCCACTTTACTAGCAATCTGCCTACTTGGAGCCTCAGCACCTTTAACCTCCTGTTCCGTACAGGTTGCAATTTGTCCTGAGGATGAACGGGAAGACGGGGAAACAATGAGAGACTAGCTCTTGGTGTTGGGACAGGCACAGGTCACTCTATTTTCCCATCAGGAAGAAGAATTAACGACAGGCTCAGCCTGACCCCCGGAACCAGAACAGGGCCTGAAGCCATCCTGCGCTTTTGCGGCCAGCTCCCAAAAAAGCGACTTGTAAAATGGAGCTTCAGGGCACTGCAATTCACAAACCTGCAGAGTTATAAATGATAACTCTCGTCCACAAATATATTGAGGGAAGGCAAAGAAGAGGATTTGAAATCAAGGCAGAATTGCAGGAAACAGATTTCAGGAGGTAGATTCGAATCGCCTTTAAAGCACATGAAAAGCGGCAAAACGTTGACAATGATGCCCTTGGCCAAAAAGTGCGTATGCGTTTTTTCCTGAATATATTCAGGAAAAAACGCATACGCCCTTTTTGGCCAACCAAGCAACCTCGAAAGGCAAATCAGCGCTACAAAGAAGTCTCGGTTCCCATCGGTCAAAAGGGCCATGCCGAAAAAAGTGTCAAAACCAGAAATGCAGGACAGGCCATGGAGAAATGGGAGCCTTGCTACACTGATGGGCGGGATGTAAATTGCCAACAGCCACTCTGGAGAAGTGTACGGTGTGTCCTGAAACATCTAAAAAACACAGGTTAGAGAGCATAGGGCACTTCCACGCATGGGGGGATAAAGTGGGAAAATTGAAAATCAGCAAGACACAAGCACCCCAAAGTTTAGGGCTGCTCTGTTGACAAGGACCTCCACTTCATTCCACCTTAAATATCCCAGGAAAGCGAAAAATGGATAAAAGAGTTGTGGTCCTTATGTACAATGGAATATCACTCAGCCATGAAATCAATGTCATAAGGCTAGTAGCAGCATGATGAGTGGATTTAGGTAAGACGATTCTAAGTGAAATAAGTCACACAGAAAAGGACACTTCTCATAAGGTGTCACTTATAGAGGGAATGTAAAAACCGTTACACTTGAACTGAATTACAAAACAGAACAGAGTCACACATGCAGAAAACACACTATGGCTGCTTAACGGGAAAGGTGAGGTGGGGTGATACATAAAACAAGAGTTTCAAATTAGCTCAGATACCGTTCCATAAACCCAATATGTAATAGACAAGACCTACTCCTTGCTCAGAGAACTGGACTCAACACGCCCGATTCACCGCACAAGAATATATCTGACTAGTAATAATCTTAAAACCTATGTATTGATATCTCTCTGTTAGTGTGTCAAGTGGGTGTAAAGCGGCATAAACACAGCCGTGAAAAGCAGCTAAACCCCATTATAAAAATAAATTACTTTTAAAAACCCATGAAACAAAGACAGGGAAAGAGAGAGAAATTCTTACACAATTCGTTCAGGGGCTGTGATGCAACCTGGATTGACCATATCTAGACCCACAGCTGGATGAGACATAAGGGTGGACACTCTTGGGGCTGAGAGGTTTGGTGAGGTTGGGTGAGCAAACGCAGACCCTTTAAAGTAATACTGCGTGCTACCCATCGCATGGGTCCCAAATCTCCAGGTTCAAGGGCATCTTCCTACATCGAAAACATGCATGAGAAACCCAGAAGATGGTACACCGTGTGATGGGGAAAGGTTTCTAAAACGCACCTCATTTCTCATCTCCTTGTGCTCGGCTTCGCGATTCCAGCCACTTTACTAGCAATCTCCCTACTTGGAGCCTCAGCACCTTTAACCTCCTGTTCCGTACAGGTTGCAATTTGTCCTGAGGATGAACGGGAAGACGGGGAACCAATGAGAGACTAGCTCTTGGTGTTGGGACAGGCACAGGTCACTCTATTTTCCCATCAGGAAGAAGAATTAACCACAGGCTCAGCCTGCCCCCCGGAACCAGAACAGGGCCTGAAGCCATCCTGCGCTTTTGCAGCCAGCTCCCAAAAAAGCGACTTGTAAAATGGAGCTTCAGGGCACTGCAATTCACAAACCTGCAGAGTTATAAATGATAACTCTCGTCCACAAATATATTGAGGGAAGGCAAAGAAGAGCATTTGAAATCAAGGCAGAATTGCAGGAAACAGGTTTCAGGAGGTAGATTCGAATCGCCTTTAAAGCACATGAAAAGCGGCAAAACGTTGACAATGATGCCCTTGGCCAAAAAGGGCGTATGCGTTTTTTCCTGAATATATTCAGGAAAAAACGCATACGCCCTTTTTGGCCAACCAAGCAACCTGGAAAGGCAAATCAGCGCTACAAAGAAGTCTCGCTTCCCATCGGTCAAAAGGGCCATGCTGAAAAAAGTGTCAAAACCAGAAATGCAGGACAGGCCATGGAGAAATGGGAGCCTTGCTACACTGATGGCTGGGATGTAAATTGCCAACAGCCACTCTGGAGAAGTGTACGGTGTGTCCTGAAACATCTAAAAAACACAGCTTAGAGAGCATAGGGCACTTCCACGCATGGGGGGATAAAGTGGGAAAATTGAAAATCAGCAAGACACAAGAACCCCAAAGTTTAGGGCTGCTCTGTTGACAAGGACCTCCACTTCATTCCACCTTAAATATCCCAGGAAAGCGAAAAATGGATCAAAAAGTTGTGGTCCTTATGTACAATGGAATATCACTCAGCCATGAAATCAATGTCATAAGGCTAGTAGCAGCATGATGAGTGGATTTAGGTAAGACGATTCTAAGTGAAATAAGTCACACAGAAAAGGACACTTCTCATAAGGTGTCACTTATAGAGGGAATGTAAAAACCGTTACACTTGAACTGAATTACAAAACAGAACAGAGTCACACATGCAGAAAACACACTATGGCTGCTTAACGGGAAAGGTGAGGTTGGGTGATACATAAAACAAGAGTTTCAAATTAGCTCAGATACCGTTCCATAAACCCAATATGTAATAGACAAGACCTACTCCTTGCTCAGAGAACTGGACTCAACACGCCCGATTCACCGCACAAGAATATATCTGACTAGTAATAATCTTAAAACCTATGTATTGATATCTCTCTGTTAGTGTGTCAAGTGGGTGTAAAGCGGCATAAACACAGCCGTGAAAAGCAGCTAAACCCCATTATAAAAATAAATTACTTTTAAAAACCCATGAAACAAAGACAGGGAAAGAGAGAGAAATTCTTACACAATTCGTTCAGGGGCTGTGATGCAACCTGGATTGACCATATCTAGACCCACAGCTGAATGAGACATAAGGGTGGACACTCTTGGGGCTGAGAGGTTTGGTGAGGTTGGGTGAGCAAACGCAGACCCTTTAAAGTAATACTGCGTGCTACCCATCGCATGGGTCCCAAATCTCCAGGTTCAAGGGCATCTTCCTACATCGAAAACATGCATGAGAAACCCAGAAGATGGTACACCGTTTGATGGGGAAAGGTTTCTAAAACGCACCTCATTTCTCATCTCCTTGTGCTCGGGTTCGCCATTCCAGCCACTTTACTAGCAATCTCCCTACTTGGAGCATCAGCACCTTTAACCTCCTGTTCCGTACAGGTTGCAATTTGTCCTCAGGATGAACGGGAAGACGGGGAACCAATGAGAGACTAGCTCTTGGTGTTGGGACAGGCACAGGTCACTCTATTTTCCCATCAGGAAGAAGAATTAACCACAGGCTCAGCCTGCCCCCCGGAACCAGAACAGGGCCTGAAGCCATCCTGCGCTTTTGCAGCCAGCTCCCAAAAAAGCGACTTGTAAAATGGAGCTTCAGGGCACTGCAATTCACAAACCTGCAGAGTTATAAATGATAACTCTCGTCCACAAATATATTGAGGGAAGGCAAAGAAGAGGATTTGAAATCAAGGCAGAATTGCAGGAAACAGATTTCAGGAGGTAGATTCGAATCGCCTTTAAAGCACATGAAAAGCGGCAAAACGTTGACAATGATGCCCTTGGCCAAAAAGGGCGTATGCGTTTTTTCCTGAATATATTCAGGAAAAAACGCATACGCCCTTTTTGGCCAACCAAGCAACCTGGAAAGGCAAATCAGCGCTACAAAGAAGTCTCGCTTCCCATCGGTCAAAAGGGCCATGCTGAAAAAAGTGTCAAAACCAGAAATGCAGGACAGGCCATGGAGAAATGGGAGCCTTGCTACACTGATGGGCGGGATGTAAATTGCCAACAGCCACTCTGGAGAAGGGTACGGTGTGTCCTGAAACATCTAAAAAACACAGCTTAGAGAGCATAGGGCACTTCCACGCATGGGGGGATAAAGTGGGAAAATTGAAAATCAGCAAGATACAAGCACCCCAAAGTTTAGGGATGCTCTGTTTACAAGGACCTCCACTTCATTCCACCTTAAATATCCCAGGAAAGCGAAAAATGGATAAAAAAGTTGTGGTCCTTATGTACAATGGAATATCACTCAGCCATGAAATCAATGTCATAAGGCTAGTAGCAGCATGTTGAGTGGATTTAGGTACGACGATTCTAAGTGAAATAAGTCACACAGAAAAGGGCACTTCTCATAAGGTGTCACTTATAGAGGGAATGTAAAATCCGTTACACTTGAACTGAATTACAAAACAGAACAGAGTCACACATGCAGAAAACACACTATGGCTGCTTAACGGGAAAGGTGAGGTGGGGTGATACATAAAACAAGAGTTTCAAATTAGCTCAGATACCGTTCCATAAACCCAATATGTAATAGACAAGACCTACTCCTTGCTCAGAGAACTGGACTCAACACGCCCGATTCACCGCACAAGAATATATCTGACTAGTAATAATCTTAAAACCTATGTATTGATATCTCTCTGTTAGTGTGTCAAGTGGGTGTAAAGCGGCATAAACACAGCCGTGAAAAGCAGCTAAACCCCATTATAAAAATAAATTACTTTTAAAAACCCATGAAACAAAGACAGGGAAAGAGAGAGAAATTCTTACACAATTCGTTCAGGGGCTGTGATGCAACCTGGATTGACCATATCTAGACCCACAGCTGGATGAGACATAAGGGTGGACACTCTTGGGGCTGAGAGGTTTGGTGAGGTTGGGTGAGCAAACGCAGACCCTTTAAAGTAATACTGCGTGCTACCCATCGCATGGGTCCCAAATCTCCAGGTTCAAGGGCATCTTCCTACATCGAAAACATGCATGAGAAACCCAGAAGATGGTACACCGTGTGATGGGGAAAGGTTTCTAAAACGCACCTCATTTCTCATCTCCTTGTGCTCGGCTTCGCGATTCCAGCCACTTTACTAGCAATCTCCCTACTTGGAGCCTCAGCACCTTTAACCTCCTGTTCCGTACAGGTTGCAATTTGTCCTGAGGATGAACGGGAAGACGGGGAACCAATGAGAGACTAGCTCTTGGTGTTGGGACAGGCACAGGTCACTCTATTTTCCCATCAGGAAGAAGAATTAACCACAGGCTCAGCCTGCCCCCCGGAACCAGAACAGGGCCTGAAGCCATCCTGCGCTTTTGCAGCCAGCTCCCAAAAAAGCGACTTGTAAAATGGAGCTTCAGGGCACTGCAATTCACAAACCTGCAGAGTTATAAATGATAACTCTCGTCCACAAATATATTGAGGGAAGGCAAAGAAGAGGATTTGAAATCAAGGCAGAATTGCAGGAAACAGATTTCAGGAGGTAGATTCGAATCGCCTTTAAAGCACATGAAAAGCGGCAAAACGTTGACAATGATGCCCTTGGCCAAAAAGGGCGTATGCGTTTTTTCCTGAATATATTCAGGAAAAAACGCATACGCCCTTTTTGGCCAACCAAGCAACCTGGAAAGGCAAATCAGCGCTACAAAGAAGTCTCGCTTCCCATCGGTCAAAAGGGCCATGCCGAAAAAAGTGTCAAAACCAGAAATGCAGGACAGGCGATGGAGAAATGGGAGCCTTGCTACACTGATGGGCGGGATGTAAATTGCCAACAGCCACTCTGGAGAAGTGTACGGTGTGTCCTGAAACATCTAAAAAACACAGCTTAGAGAGCATAGGGCACTTCCACGCATGGGGGGATAAAGTGGGAAAATTGAAAATCAGCAAGACACAAGCACCCCAAAGTTTAGGGCTGCTCTGTTGACAAGGACCTCCACTTCATTCCACCTTAAATATCCCAGGAAAGCGAAAAATGGATAAAAGAGTTGTGGTCCTTATGTACAATGGAATATCACTCAGCCATGAAATCCATGTCATAAGGCTAGTAGCAGCATGATGAGTGGATTTAGGTAAGACGATTCTAAGTGAAATAAGTCACACAGAAAAGGACACTTCTCATAAGGTGTCACTTATAGAGGGAATGTAAAAACCGTTACACTTGAACTGAATTACAAAACAGAACAGAGTCACACATGCAGAAAACACACTATGGCTGCTTAACGGGAAAGGTGAGGTGGGGTGATACATAAAACAAGAGTTTCAAATTAGCTCAGATACCGTTCCATAAACCCAATATGTAATAGACAAGACCTACTCCTTGCTCAGAGAACTGGACTCAACACGCCCGATTCACCACACAAGAATATATCTGACTAGTAATAATCTTAAAACCTATGTATTGATATCTCTCTGTTAGTGTGTCAAGTGGGTGTAAAGCGGCATAAACACAGCCGTGAAAAGCAGCTAAACCCCATTATAAAAATAAATTACTTTTAAAAACCCATGAAACAAAGACAGGGAAAGAGAGAGAAATTCTTACACAATTCGTTCAGGGGCTGTGATGCAACCTGGATTGACCATATCTAGACCCACAGCTGGATGAGACATAAGGGTGGACACTCTGGGGCTGAGAGGTTTGGTGAGGTTGGGTGAGCAAACGCAGACCCTTTAAAGTAATACTGCGTGCTACCCATCACATGGGTCCCAAATCTCCAGGTTCAAGGGCATCTTCCTACATCGAAAACATGCATGAGAAACCCAGAAGATGGTACACCGTGTGATGGGGAAAGGTTTCTAAAACGCACCTCATTTCTCATCTCCTTGTGCTCGGCTTCGCCATTCCAGCCACTTTACTAGCAATCTGCCTACTTGGAGCCTCAGCACCTTTAACCTCCTGTTCCGTACAGGTTGCAATTTGTCCTGAGGATGAACGGGAAGACGGGGAACCAATGAGAGACTAGCTCTTGGTGTTGGGACAGGCACAGGTCACTCTATTTTCCCATCAGGAAGAAGAATTAACGACAGGCTCAGCCTGCCCCCCGGAACCAGAACAGGGCCTGAAGCCATCCTGCGCTTTTGCGGCCAGCTCCCAAAAAAGCGACTTGTAAAATGGAGCTTCAGGGCACTGCAATTCACAAACCTGCAGAGTTATAAATGATAACTCTCGTCCACAAATATATTGAGGGAAGGCAAAGAAGAGGATTTGAAATCAAGGCAGAATTGCAGGAAACAGATTTCAGGAGGTAGATTCGAATCGCCTTTAAAGCACATGAAAAGCGGCAAAACGTTGACAATGATGCCCTTGGCCAAAAAGGGCGTATGCGTTTTTTCCTGAATATATTCAGGAAAAAACGCATACGCCCTTTTTGGCCAACCAAGCAACCTGGAAAGGCAAATCAGCGCTACAAAGAAGTCTCGCTTCCCATCGGTCAAAAGGGCCATGCTGAAAAAAGTGTCAAAACCAGAAATGCAGGACAGGCCATGGAGAAATGGGAGCCTTGCTACACTGATGGCCGGGATGTAAATTGCCAACAGCCACTCTGGAGAAGTGTACGGTGTGTCCTGAAACATCTAAAAAACACAGCTTAGAGAGCATAGGGCACTTCCACGCATGGGGGGATAAAGTGGGAAAATTGAAAATCAGCAAGACACAAGCACCCCAAAGTTTAGGGCTGCTCTGTTGACAAGGACCTCCACTTCATTCCACCTTAAATATCCCAGGAAAGCGAAAAATGGATAAAAGAGTTGTGGTCCTTATGTACAATGGAATATCACTCAGCCATGAAATCAATGTCATAAGGCTAGTAGCAGCATGATGAGTGGATTTAGGTAAGACGATTCTAAGTGAAATAAGTCACACAGAGAAGGACACTTCTCATAAGGTGTCACTTATAGAGGGAATGTAAAAACCGTTACACTTGAACTGAATTACAAAACAGAACAGAGTCACACATGCAGAAAACACACTATGGCTGCTTAACGGGAAAGGTGAGGTGGGGTGATACATAAAACAAGAGTTTCAAATTAGCTCAGATACCGTTCCATAAACCCAATATGTAATAGACAAGACCTACTCCTTGCTCAGAGAACTGGACTCAACATGCCCGATTCACCGCACAAGAATATATCTGACTAGTAATAATCTTAAAACCTATGTATTGATATCTCTCTGTTAGTGTGTCAAGTGGGTGTAAAGCGGCATAAACACAGCCGTGAAAAGCAGCTAAACCCCATTATAAAAATAAATTACTTTTAAAAACCCATGAAACAAAGACAGGGAAAGAGAGAGAAATTCTTACACAATTCGTTCAGGGGCTGTGATGCAACCTGGATTGACCATATCTAGACCCACAGCTGGATGAGACATAAGGGTGGACACTCTTGGGGCTGAGAGGTTTGGTGAGGTTGGGTGAGCAAACGCAGACCCTTTAAAGTAATACTGCGTGCTACCCATCGCATGGGTCCCAAATCTCCAGGTTCAAGGGCATCTTCCTACATCGAAAACATGCATGAGAAACCCAGAAGATGGTACACCGTGTGATGGGGAAAGGTTTCTAAAACGCACCTCATTTCTCATCTCCTTGTGCTCGGCTTCGCCATTCCAGCCACTTTACTAGCAATCTCCCTACTTGGAGCCTCAGCACCTTTAACCTCCTGTTCCGTACAGGTTGCAATTTGTCCTGAGGATGAACGGGAAGACGGGGAACCAATGAGAGACTAGCTCTTGGTGTTGGGACAGGCACAGGTCACTCTATTTTCCCATCAGGAAGAAGAATTAACCACAGGCTCAGCCTGCCCCCCGGAACCAGAACAGGGCCTGAAGCCATCCTGCGCTTTTGCAGCCAGCTCCCAAAAAAGCGACTTGTAAAATGGAGCTTCAGGGCACTGCAATTCACAAACCTGCAGAGTTATAAATGATAACTCTCGTCCACAAATATATTGAGGGAAGGCAAAAAAGAGGATTTGAAATCCAGGCAGAATTGCAGGAAACAGATTTCAGGAGGTAGATTCGAATCGCCTTTAAAGCACATGAAAAGCGGCAAAACGTTGACAATGATGCCCTTGGCCAAAAAGGGCGTATGCGTTTTTTCCTGAATATATTCAGGAAAAAACGCATACGCCCTTTTTGGCCAACCAAGCAACCTGGAAAGGCAAATCAGCGCTACAAAGAAGTCTCGCTTCCCATCGGTCAAAAGGGCCATGCTGAAAAAAGTGTCAAAACCAGAAATGCAGGACAGGCCATGGAGAAATGGGAGCCTTGCTACACTGATGGCTGGGATGTAAATTGCCAACAGCCACTCTGGAGAAGTGTACGGTGTGTCCTGAAACATCTAAAAAACACAGCTTAGAGAGCATAGGGCACTTCCACGCATGGGGGGATAAAGTGGGAAAATTGAAAATCAGCAAGACACAAGCACCCCAAAGTTTAGGGCTGCTCTGTTGACAAGGACCTCCACTTCATTCCACCTTAAATATCCCAGGAAAGCGAAAAATGGATCAAAAAGTTGTGGTCCTTATGTACAATGGAATATCACTCAGCCATGAAATCAATGTCATAAGGCTAGTAGCAGCATGATGAGTGGATTTAGGTAAGACGATTCTAAGTGAAATAAGTCACACAGAAAAGGACACTTCTCCTAAGGTGTCACTTAAAGAGGGAATGTAAAAACCGTTACACTTGAACTGAATTACAAAACAGAACAGAGTCACACATGCAGAAAACACACTATGGCTGCTTAACGGGAAAGGTGAGGTGGGGTGATACATAAAACAAGAGTTTCAAATTAGCTCAGATACCGTTCCATAAACCCAATATGTAATAGACAAGACCTACTCCTTGCTCAGAGAACTGGACTCAACACGCCCGATTCACCGCACAAGAATATATCTGACTAGTAATAATCTTAAAACCTATGTATTGATATCTCTCTGTTAGTGTGTCAAGTGGGTGTAAAGCAGCATAAACACAGCCGTGAAAAGCAGCTAAACCCCATTATAAAAATAAATTACTTTTAAAAACCCATGAAACAAAGACAGGGAAAGACAGAGAAATTCTTACACAATTCGTTCAGGGGCTGTGATGCAACCTGGATTGACCATATCTAGACCCACAGCTGGATGAGACATAAGGGTGGACACTCTTGGGGCTGAGAGGTTTGGTGAGGTTGGGTGAGCAAACGCAGACCCTTTAAAGTAATACTGAGTGCTACCCATCGCATGGGTCCCAAATCTCCAGGTTCAAGGGCATCTTCCTAAATCGAAAACATGCATGAGAAACCCAGAAGATGGTACACCGTGTGATGGGGAAAGGTTTCTAAAACGCACCTCATTTCTCATCTCCTTGTGCTCGGGTTCGCCATTCCAGCCACTTTACTAGCAATCTCCCTACTTGGAGCATCAGCACCTTTAACCTCCTGTTCCGTACAGGTTGCAATTTGTCCTGAGGATGCACGGGAAGACGGGGAACCAATGAGAGACTAGCTCTTGGTGTTGGGACAGGCACAGGTCACTCTATTTTCCCATCAGGAAGAAGAATTAACCACAGGCTCAGCCTGCCCCCCGGAACCAGAACAGGGCCTGAAGCCATCCTGCGCTTTTGCGGCCAGCTCCCAAAAAAGCGACTTGTAAAATGGAGCTTCAGAGCACTGCAATTCACAAACCTGCAGAGTTATAAATGATAACTCTCGTCCACAAATATATTGAGGGAAGGCAAAGAAGAGGATTTGAAATCAAGGCAGAATTGCAGGAAACAGATTTCAGGAGGTAGATTCGAATCGCCTTTAAAGCACATGAAAAGCGGCAAAACGTTGACAATGATGCCCTTGGCCAAAAAGGGCGTATGCGTTTTTTCCTGAATATATTCAGGAAAAAACGCATACGCCCTTTTTGGCCAACCAAGCAACCTGGAAAGGCAAATCAGCGCTACAAAGAAGTCTCGCTTCCCATCGGTCAAAAGGGCCATGCTGAAAAAAGTGTCAAAACCAGAAATGCAGGACAGGCCATGGAGGAATCGGAGCCTTGCTACACTGATGGGCGGGATGTAAATCGCCAACAGCCACTCTGGAGAAGTGTAAGGTGTGTCCTGAAACATCTAAAAAACACAGCTTAGAGAGCATAGGGCACTTCCACGCATGGGGGGATAAAGTGGGAAAATTGAAAATCAGCAAGACACAAGCACCCCAAAGTTTAGCGCTGCTCTGTTGACAAGGACCTCCACTTCATTCCACCTTAAATATCCCAGGGAAGCGAAAAATGGATCAAAAAGTTGTGGTCCTTATGTACAATGGAATATCACTCAGCCATGAAATCAACGTCATAAGGCTAGTAGCAGCATGATGAGTGGATTTAGGTAAGACGATTCTAAGTGAAATAAGTCACACAGAAAAGGACACTTCTCCTAAGGTGTCACTTATAGATGGAATGTAAAAACCGTTACACTTGAACTGAATTACAAAACAGAACAGAGTCACACATGCAGAAAACACACTATGGCTGCTTAACGGGAAAGGTGAGGTGGGGTGATACATAAAACAAGAGTTTCAAATTAGCTCAGATACCGTTCCATAAACCCAATATGTAATAGACAAGACCTACTCCTTGCTCAGAGAACTGGACTCAACACGCCCGATTCACCGCACAAGAATATATCTGACTAGTAATAATCTTAAAACCTATGTATTGATATCTCTCTGTTAGTGTGTCAAGTGGGTGTAAAGCGGCATAAACACAGCCGTGAAAAGCAGCTAAACCCCATTATAAAAATAAATTACTTTTAAAAACCCATGAAACAAAGACAGGGAAAGACAGAGAAATTCTTACACAATTCGTTCAGGGGCTGTGATGCAACCTGGATTGACCATATCTAGACCCACAGCTGGATGAGATATAAGGGTGGACACTCTTGGGGCTGAGAGGTTTGGTGAGGTTGGGTGAGCAAACGCAGACCCTTTAAAGTAATACTGCGTGCTACCCATCGCATGGGTCCCAAATCTCCAGGTTCAAGGGCATCTTCCTACATCGAAAACATGCATGAGAAACCCAGAAGATGGTACACCGTGTGATGGGGAAAGGTTTCTAAAACGCACCTCATTTCTCATCTCCTTGTGCTCGGGTTCGCCATTCCAGCCACTTTACTAGCAATCTCCCTACTTGGAGCATCAGCACCTTTAACCTCCTGTTCCGTACAGGTTGCAATTTGTCCTGAGGATGCACGGGAAGACGGGGAACCAATGAGAGACTAGCTCTTGGTGTTGGGACAGGCACAGGTCACTCTATTTTCCCATCAGGAAGAAGAATTAACCACAGGCTCAGCCTGCCCCCCGGAACCAGAACACGGCCTGAAGCCATCCTGCGCTTTTGCGGCCAGCTCCCAAAGAAGTGTCTTGTAAAATGGAGCTTCAGGGCACTGCAATTCACAAACCTGCGAGTTATAAATGATAACTCTCGTCCACAAATATATTGAGGGAAGGCAAAGAAGAGAATTTGAAATCAAGGCAGAATTGCAGGAAACAGATTTCAGGAGGTAGATTCGAATCGCCTTTAAAGCACATGAAAAGCGGCAAAACGTTGACAATGATGCCCTTGGCCAAAAAGGGCGTATGCGTTTTTTCCTGAATATATTCAGGAAAAAACGCATACGCCCTTTTTGGCCAACCAAGCAACCTGGAAAGGCAAATCAGCGCTACAGAGAAGTCTCCCTTCCCATCGGTCAAAAGGGCCATGCTGAAAAAAGTGTCAAAACCAGAAATGCAGGACAGGCCATGGAGGAATCGGAGCCTTGCTACACTGATGGGCGGGATGTAAATCGCCAACAGCCACTCTGGAGAAGTGTACGGTGTGTCCTGAAACATCTAAAAAACACAGCTTAGAGAGCATAGGGCACTTCCACGCATGGGGGGATAAAGTGGGAAAATTGAAAATCAGCAAGACACAAGCACCCCAAAGTTTAGGGCTGCTCTGTTGAGAAGGACCTCCACTTCATTCCACCTTAAATATCCCAGGAAAGCGAAAAATGGATCAAAAAGTTGTGGTCCTTATGTACAATGGAATATCACTCAGCCATGAAATCAACGTCATAAGGCTAGTAGCAGCATGATGAGTGGATTTAGGTAAGACGATTCTAAGTGAAATAAGTCACACAGAAAAGGACACTTCTCCTAAGGTGTCACTTATAGACGGAATGTAAAAACCGTTACACTTGAACTGAATTACAAAACAGAACAGAGTCACACATGCAGAAAACACACTATGGCTGCTTAACGGGAAAGGTGAGGTGGGGTGATACATAAAACGAGAGTTTCAAATTAGTTCAGATACCGTTCCATAAACCCAATATGTAATAGACAAGACCTACTCCTTGCTCAGAGAACTGGACTCAACACGCCCGATTCACCGCACAAGAATATATCTGACTAGTAATAATCTTAAAACCTATGTATTGATATATCTTTGTTAGTGTGTCAAGTGGGTGTAAAGCGGCATAAACACAGCCGTGAAAAGCAGCTAAACCCCATTATAAAAATAAATTACTTTTAAAAACCCATGAAACAAAGACAGGGAAAGACAGAGAAATTCTTACACAATTCGTTCAGGGGCTGTGATGCAACCTGGATTGACCATATCTAGACCCACAGCTGGATGAGACATAAGGGTGGACACTCTTGGGGCTGAGAGGTTTGGTGAGGTTGGGTGAGCAAACGCAGACCCTTTAAAGTAATACTGCGTTCTACCCATCGCATGGGTCCCAAATCTCCAGGTTCAAGGGCATCTTCCTACATCGAAAACATGCATGAGAAACCCAGAAGATGGTACACCGTGTGATGGGGAAAGGTTTCTAAAACGCACCTCATTTCTCATCTCCTTGTGCTCGGGTTCGCCATTCCAGCCACTTTACTAGCAATCTCCCTACTTGGAGCATCAGCACCTTTAACCTCCTGTTCCGTACAGGTTGCAATTTGTCCTGAGGATGAACGGGAAGATGGGGAACCAATGAGAGACTAGCTCTTGGTGTTGGGACAGGCACAGGTCACTCTATTTTCCCATCAGGAAGAAGAATTAACCACAGGCTCAGCCTGCCCCCCGGAACCAGAACAGGGCCTGAAGCCATCCTGCGCTTTTGCGGCCAGCTCCCAAAAAAGCGACATGTAAAATGGAGCTTCAGGGCACTGCAATTCACAAACCTGCAGAGTTATAAATGATAACTCTCGTCCACAAATATATTGAGGGAAGGCAAAGAAGAGGATTTGAAATCTAGGCAGAATTGCAGGAAACAGATTTCAGGAGGTAGATTCGAATCGCCTTTAAAGCACATGAAAAGTGGCAAAACGTTGACAATGATGCCCTTGGCCAAAAAGGGCGTATGCGTTTTTTCCTGAATATATTCAGGAAAAAACGCATACGCCCTTTTTGGCCAACCAAGCAACCTGGAAAGGCAAATCAGCGCTACAAAGAAGTCTCGCTTCCCATCGGTCAAAAGGGCCATGCTGAAAAAAGTGTCAAAACCAGAAATGCAGGACAGGCCATGGAGGAATCGGAGCCTTGCTACACTGATGGGCGGGATGTAAATCGCCAACAGCCACTCTGGAGAAGTGTACGGTGTGTCCTGAAACATCTAAAAAACACAGCTTAGAGAGCATAGGGCACTTCCACGCATGGGGGGATAAAGTGGGAAAATTGAAAATCAGCAAGACACAAGCACCCCAAAGTTTAGGGCTGCTCTGTTGACAAGGACCTCCACTTCATTCCACCTTAAATATCCCAGGAAAGCGAAAAATGGATCAAAAAGTTGTGGTCCTTATGTACAATGGAATATCACTCAGCCATGAAATCAATGTCATAAGGCTAGTAGCAGCATGATGAGTGGATTTAGGTAAGACGATTCTAAGTGAAATAAGTCACACAGAAAAGGACACTTCTCCTAAGGTGTCACTTATAGAGGGAATGTAAAAACCGTTACACTTGAACTGAATTACAAAACAGAACAGTCACACATGCAGAAAACACACTATGGCTGCTTAACGGGAAAGGTGAGGTGGGGTGATACATAAAACAAGAGTTTCAAATTAGCTCAGATACCGTTCCATAAACCCAATATGTAATAGACAAGACCTACTCCTTGCTCAGAGAACTGGACTCAACACGCCCGATTCACCGCACAAGAATATATCTGACTAGTAATAATCTTAAAACCTATGTATTGATATCTCTCTGTTAGTGTGTCAAGTGGGTGTAAAGCGGCATAAACACAGCCGTGAAAAGCAGCTAAACCCCATTATAAAAATAAATTACTTTTAAAAACCCATGAAACAAAGACAGGGAAAGACAGAGAAATTCTTACACAATTCGTTCAGTGGCTGTGATGCAACCTGGATTGACCATATCTAGACCCACAGCTGGATGAGACATAAGGGTGGACACTCTTGGGGCTGAGAGGTTTGGTGAGGTTGGGTGAGCAAACGCAGACCCTTTAAAGTAATACTGCGTGCTACCCATCGCATGGGTCCCAAATCTCCAGGTTCAAGGGCATCTTCCTACATCGAAAACATGCATGAGAAACCCAGAAGATGGTACACCGTGTGATGGGGAAAGGTTTCTAAAACGCACCTCATTTCTCATCTCCTTGTGCTCGGGTTCGCCATTCCAGCCACTTTACTAGCAATCTCCCTACTTGGAGCATCAGCACCTTTAACCTCCTGTTCCGTACAGGTTGCAAATTGTCCTGAGGATGAACGGGAAGACGGGGAACCAATGAGAGACTAGCTCTTGGTGTTGGGACAGGCACAGGTCACTCTATTTTCCCGTCAGGAAGAAGAATTAACCACAGGCTCAGCCTGCCCCCCGGAAGCAGAACAGGGCCTGAAGCCATCCTGCTCTTTTGCGGCCAGCTCCCAAAAAAGCGACTTGTTAAATGGAGCTTCAGGGCACTGCAATTCACAAACCTGCAGAGTTATAAATGATAACTCTCGTCCACAAATATATTGAGGGAAGGCAAAGAAGAGGATTTGAAATCCAGGCAGAATTGCAGGAAACAGATTTCAGGAGGTAGATTCGAATCGCCTTTAAAGCACATGAAAAGCGGCAAAACGTTGACAATGATGCCCTTGGCCAAAAAGGGCGTATGCGTTTTTTCCTGAATATATTCAGGAAAAAACGCATACGCCCTTTTTGGCCAACCAAGCAACCTGGAAAGGCAAATCCGCGCTACAAAGAAGTCTCGCTTCCCATCGGTCAAAAGGGCCATGCTGAAAAAAGTGTCAAAACCAGAAATGCAGGACAGGCCATGGAGGAATCGGAGCCTTGCTACACTGATGGGCGGGATGTAAATCGCCAACAGCCACTCTGGAGAAGTGTACGGTGTGTCCTGAAACATCTAAAAAACACAGCTTAGAGAGCATAGGGCACTTCCACGCATGGGGCGATAAAGTGGGAAAATTGAAAATCAGCAAGACACAAGCACCCCAAAGTTTAGGGCTGCTCTGTTGACAAGGACCTCCACTTCATTCCACCTTAAATATCCCAGGAAAGCGAAAAATGGATCAAAAAGTTGTGGTCCTTATGTACAATGGAATATCACTCAGCCATGAAATCAACGTCATAAGGCTAGTAGCAGCATGATGAGTGGATTTAGGTAAGACGATTCTAAGTGAAATAAGTCACACAGAAAAGGACACTTCTCCTAAGGTGTCACTTATAGACGGAATGTAAAAACCGTTACACTTGAACTGAATTACAAAACAGAACAGAGTCACACATGCAGAAAACACACTATGGCTGCTTAACGGGAAAGGTGAGGTGGGGTGATACATAAAACAAGAGTTTCAAATTAGTTCAGATACCGTTCCATAAACCCAATATGTAATAGACAAGACCTACTCCTTGCTCAGAGAACTGGACTCAACACGCCCGATTCACCGCACAAGAATATATCTGACTAGTAATAATCTTAAAACCTATGTATTGATATATCTTTGTTAGTGTGTCAAGTGGGTGTAAAGCGGCATAAACACAGCCGTGAAAAGCAGCTAAACCCCATTATAAAAATAAATTACTTTTAAAAACCCATGAAACAAAGACAGGGAAAGACAGAGAAATTCTTACACAATTCGTTCAGGGGCTGTGATGCAACCTGGATTGACCATATCTAGACCCACAGCTGGATGAGACATAAGGGTGGACACTCTTGGGGCTGAGAGGTTTGGTGAGGTTGGGTGAGCAAACGCAGACCCTTTAAAGTAATACTGCGTGCTACCCATCGCATGGGTCCCAAATCTCCAGGTTCAAGGGCATCTTCCTACATCGAAAACATGCATGAGAAACCCAGAAGATGGTACACCGTGTGATGGGGAAAGGTTTCTAAAACGCACCTCATTTCTCATCTCCTTGTGCTCGGGTTCGCCATTCCAGCCACTTTACTAGCAATCTCCCTACTTGGAGCATCAGCACCTTTAACCTCCTGTTCCGTACAGGTTGCAATTTGTCCTGAGGATGAACGGGAAGATGGGGAACCAATGAGAGACTAGCTCTTGGTGTTGGGACAGGCACAGGTCACTCTATTTTCCCATCAGGAAGAAGAATTAACCACAGGCTCAGCCTGCCCCCCGGAACCAGAACAGGGCCTGAAGCCATCCTGCGCTTTTGCGGCCAGCTCCCAAAAAAGCGACATGTAAAATGGAGCTTCAGGGCACTGCAATTCACAAACCTGCAGAGTTATAAATGATAACTCTCGTCCACAAATATATTGAGGGAAGGCAAAGAAGAGGATTTGAAATCTAGGCAGAATTGCAGGAAACAGATTTCAGGAGGTAGATTCGAATCGCCTTTAAAGCACATGAAAAGTGGCAAAACGTTGACAATGATGCCCTTGGCCAAAAAGGGCGTATGCGTTTTTTCCTGAATATATTCAGGAAAAAACGCATACGCCCTTTTTGGCCAACCAAGCAACCTGGAAAGGCAAATCAGCGCTACAAAGAAGTCTCGCTTCCCATCGGTCAAAAGGGCCATGCTGAAAAAAGTGTCAAAACCAGAAATGCAGGACAGGCCATGGAGGAATCGGAGCCTTGCTACACTGATGGGCGGGATGTAAATCGCCAACAGCCACTCTGGAGAAGTGTACGGTGTGTCCTGAAACATCTAAAAAACACAGCTTAGAGAGCATAGGGCACTTCCACGCATGGGGGGATAAAGTGGGAAAATTGAAAATCAGCAAGACACAAGCACCCCAAAGTTTAGGGCTGCTCTGTTGACAAGGACCTCCACTTCATTCCACCTTAAATATCCCAGGAAAGCGAAAAATGGATCAAAAAGTTGTGGTCCTTATGTACAATGGAATATCACTCAGCCATGAAATCAATGTCATAAGGCTAGTAGCAGCATGATGAGTGGATTTAGGTAAGACGATTCTAAGTGAAATAAGTCACACAGAAAAGGACACTTCTCCTAAGGTGTCACTTATAGAGGGAATGTAAAAACCGTTACACTTGAACTGAATTACAAAACAGAACAGTCACACATGCAGAAAACACACTATGGCTGCTTAACGGGAAAGGTGAGTTGGGGTGATACATAAAACAAGAGTTTCAAATTAGCTCAGATACCGTTCCATAAACCCAATATGTAATAGACAAGACCTACTCCTTGCTCAGAGAACTGGACTCAACACGCCCGATTCACCGCACAAGAATATATCTGACTAGTAATAATCTTAAAACCTATGTATTGATATCTCTCTGTTAGTGTGTCAAGTGGGTGTAAAGCGGCATAAACACAGCCGTGAAAAGCAGCTAAACCCCATTATAAAAATAAATTACTTTTAAAAACCCATGAAACAAAGACAGGGAAAGACAGAGAAATTCTTACACAATTCGTTCAGGGGCTGTGATGCAACCTGGATTGACCATATCTAGACCCACAGCTGGATGAGACATAAGGGTGGACACTCTTGGGGCTGAGAGGTTTGGTGAGGTTGGGTGAGCAAACGCAGACCCTTTAAAGTAATACTGCGTGCTACCCATCGCATGGGTCCCAAATCCTCCAGGTTCAAGGGCATCTTCCTACATCGAAAACATGCATGAGAAACCCAGAAGATGGTACACCGTGTGATGGGGAAAGGTTTCTAAAACGCACCTCATTTCTCATCTCCTTGTGCTCGGGTTCGCCATTCCAGCCACTTTACTAGCAATCTCCCTACTTGGAGCATCAGCACCTTTAACCTCCTGTTCCGTACAGGTTGCAATTTGTCCTGAGGATGAACGGGAAGACGGGGAACCAATGAGAGACTAGCTCTTGGTGTTGGGACAGGCACAGGTCACTCTATTTTCCCATCAGGAAGAAGAATTAACCACAGGCTCAGCCTGCCCCCCGGAAGCAGAACACGGCCTGAAGCCATCCTGCTCTTTTGCGGCCAGCTCCCAAAAAAGCGACTTGTTAAATGGAGCTTCAGGGCACTGCAATTCACAAACCTGCAGAGTTATAAATGATAACTCTCGTCCACAAATATATTGAGGGAAGGCAAAGAAGAGGATTTGAAATCAAGGCAGAATTGCAGGAAACAGATTTCAGGAGGTAGATTCGAATCGCCTTTAAAGCACATGAAAAGCGGCAAAACTTTGACAATGATGCCCTTGGCCAAAACGGGCGTATGCGTTTTTTCCTGAATATATTCAGGAAAAAAACGCATACGCCCTTTTTGGCCAACCAAGCAACCTGGAAAGGCAAATCAGCGCTACAAAGAAGTCTCGCTTCCCATCGGTCAAAAGGGCCATGCTGAAAAAAGTGTCAAAACCAGAAATGCAGGACAGGCCATGGAGGAATCGGAGCCTTGCTACACTGATGGGCGGGATGTAAATCGCCAACAGCCACTCTGGAGAAGTGTACGGTGTGTCCTGAAACATCTAAAAAACACAGCTTAGAGAGCATAGGGCACTTCCACGCATGGGGGGATAAAGTGGGAAAATTGAAAATCAGCAAGACACAAGCACCCCAAAGTTTAGGGCTGCTCTGTTGACAAGGACCTCCACTTCATTCCACCTTAAATATCCCAGGAAAGCGAAAAATGGATCAAAAAGTTGTGGTCCTTATGTACAATGGAATATCACTCAGCCATGAAATCAATGTCATAAGTCTAGTAGCAGCATGATGAGTAGATTTAGGTAAGACGATTCTAAGTGAAATAAGTCACACAGAAAAGGACACTTCTCCTAAGGTGTCACTTATAGAGGGAATGTAAAAACCGTTACACATGAACTGAATTACAAAACAGAACAGAGTCACACATGCAGAAAACACACTATGGCTGCTTAACGGGAAAGGTGAGGTGGGGTGATACATAAAACAAGAGTTTCAAATTAGCTCAGATACCGTTCCATAAACCCAATATGTAATAGACAAGACCTACTCCTTGCTCAGAGAACTGGACTCAACACGCCCGATTCACCGCACAAGAATATATCTGACTAGTAATAATCTTAAAACCTATGTATTGATATCTCTCTGTTAGTGTGTCAAGTGGGTGTAAAGCGGCATAAACACAGCCGTGAAAAGCAGCTAAACCCCATTATAAAAATAAATTACTTTTAAAAACCCATGAAACAAAGACAGGGAAAGACAGAGAAATTCTTACACAATTCGTTCAGGGGCTGTGATGCAACCTGGATTGACCATATCTAGACCCACAGCTGGATGAGACATAAGGGTGGACACTCTTGGGGCTGAGAGGTTTGGTGAGGTTGGGTGAGCAAACGCAGACCCTTTAAAGTAATACTGCGTGCTACCCATCGCATGGGTCCCAAATCTCCAGGTTCAAGGGCATCTTCCTACATCGAAAACATGCATGAGAAACCCAGAAGATGGTACACCGTGTGATGGGGAAAGGTTTCTAAAACGCACCTCATTTCTCATCTCCTTGTGCTCGGGTTCGCCATTCCAGCCACTTTACTAGCAATCTCCCTACTTGGAGCATCAGCACCTTTAACCTCCTGTTCCGTACAGGTTGCAATTTGTCCTGAGGATGCACGGGAAGACGGGGAACCAATGAGAGACTAGCTCTTGGTGTTGGGACAGGCACAGGTCACTCTATTTTCCCATCAGGAAGAAGAATTAACCACAGGCTCAGCCTGCCCCCCGGAACCAGAACACGGCCTGAAGCCATCCTGCGCTTTTGCGGCCAGCTCCCAAAGAAGTGTCTTGTAAAATGGAGCTTCAGGGCACTGCAATTCACAAACCTGCGAGTTATAAATGATAACTCTCGTCCACAAATATATTGAGGGAAGGCAAAGAAGAGAATTTGAAATCAAGGCAGAATTGCAGGAAACAGATTTCAGGAGGTAGATTCGAATCGCCTTTAAAGCACATGAAAAGCGGCAAAACGTTGACAATGATGCCCTTGGCCAAAAAGGGCGTATGCGTTTTTTCCTGAATATATTCAGGAAAAAACGCATACGCCCTTTTTGGCCAACCAAGCAACCTGGAAAGGCAAATCAGCGCTACAGAGAAGTCTCGCTTCCCATCGGTCAAAAGGGCCATGCTGAAAAAAGTGTCAAAACCAGAAATGCAGGACAGGCCATGGAGGAATCGGAGCCTTGCTACACTGATGGGCGGGATGTAAATCGCCAACAGCCACTCTGGAGAAGTGTACGGTGTGTCCTGAAACATCTAAAAAACACAGCTTAGAGAGCATAGGGCACTTCCACGCATGGGGGGATAAAGTGGGAAAATTGAAAATCAGCAAGACACAAGCACCCCAAAGTTTAGGGCTGCTCTGTTGACAAGGACCTCCACTTCATTCCACCTTAAATATCCCAGGAAAGCGAAAAATGGATCAAAAAGTTGTGGTCCTTATGTACAATGGAATATCACTCAGCCATGAAATCAATGTCATAAGTCTAGTAGCAGCATGATGAGTGGATTTAGGTAAGACGATTCTAAGTGAAATAAGTCACACAGAAAAGGACACTTCTCCTAAGGTGTCACTTATAGAGGGAATGTAAAAACCGTTACACTTGAACTGAATTACAAAACAGAACAGTCACACATGCAGAAAACACACTATGGCTGCTTAACGGGAAAGGTGAGGTGGGGTGATACATAAAACAAGAGTTTCAAATTAGCTCAGATACCGTTCCATAAACCCAATATGTAATAGACAAGACCTACTCCTTGCTCAGAGAACTGGACTCAACACGCCCGATTCACCGCACAAGAATATATCTGACTAGTAATAATCTTAAAACCTATGTATTGATATCTCTCTGTTAGTGTGTCAAGTGGGTGTAAAGCGGCATAAACACAGCCGTGAAAAGCAGCTAAACCCCATTATAAAAATAAATTACTTTTAAAAACCCATGAAACAAAGACAGGGAAAGACAGAGAAATTCTTACACAATTCGTTCAGGGGCTGTGATGCAACCTGGATTGACCATATCTAGACCCACAGCTGGATGAGACATAAGGGTGGACACTCTTGGGGCTGAGAGGTTTGGTGAGGTTGGGTGAGCAAACACAGACCCTTTAAAGTAATACTGCGTGCTACCCATCGCATGGGTCCCAAATCTCCAGGTTCAAGGGCATCTTCCTACATCGAAAACATGCATGAGAAACCCAGAAGATGGTACACCGTGTGATGGGGAAAGGTTTCTAAAACGCACCTCATTTCTCATCTCCTTGTGCTCGGGTTCGCCATTCCAGCCACTTTACTAGCAATCTCCCTACTTGGAGCATCAGCACCTTTAACCTCCTGTTCCGTACAGGTTGCAATTTGTCCTGAGGATGCACGGGAAGACGGGGAACCAATGAGAGACTAGCTCTTGGTGTTGGGACAGGCACAGGTCACTCTATTTTCCCATCAGGAAGAAGAATTAACCACAGGCTCAGCCTGCCCCCCGGAACCAGAACACGGCCTGAAGCCATCCTGCGCTTTTGCGGCCAGCTCCCAAAGAAGTGTCTTGTAAAATGGAGCTTCAGGGCACTGCAATTCACAAACCTGCGAGTTATAAATGATAACTCTCGTCCACAAATATATTGAGGGAAGGCAAAGAAGAAAATTTGAAATCAAGGCAGAATTGCAGGAAACAGATTTCAGGAGGTAGATTCGAATCGCCTTTAAAGCACATGAAAAGCGGCAAAACGTTGACAATGATGCCCTTGGCCAAAAAGGGCGTATGCGTTTTTTCCTGAATATATTCAGGAAAAAACGCATACGCCCTTTTTGGCCAACCAAGCAACCTGGAAAGGCAAATCAGCGCTACAGAGAAGTCTCGCTTCCCATCGGTCAAAAGGGCCATGCTGAAAAAAGTGTCAAAACCAGAAATGCAGGACAGGCCATGGAGGAATCGGAGCCTTGCTACACTGATGGGCGGGATGTAAATCGCCAACAGCCACTCTGGAGAAGTGTACGGTGTGTCCTGAAACATCTAAAAAACACAGCTTAGAGAGCATAGGGCACTTCCACGCATGGGGGGATAAAGTGGGAAAATTGAAAATCAGCAAGACACAAGCACCCCAAAGTTTAGGGCTGCTCTGTTGACAAGGACCTCCACTTCATTCCACCTTAAATATCCCAGGAAAGCGAAAAATGGATCAAAAAGTTGTGGTCCTTATGTACAATGGAATATCACTCAGCCATGAAATCAATGTCATAAGTCTAGTAGCAGCATGATGAGTGGATTTAGGTAAGACGATTCTAAGTGAAATAAGTCACACAGAAAAGGACACTTCTCCTAAGGTGTCACTTATAGAGGGAATGTAAAAACCGTTACACTTGAACTGAATTACAAAACAGAACAGTCACACATGCAGAAAACACACTATGGCTGCTTAACGGGAAAGGTGAGGTGGGGTGATACATAAAACAAGAGTTTCAAATTAGCTCAGATACCGTTCCATAAACCCAATATGTAATAGACAAGACCTACTCCTTGCTCAGAGAACTGGACTCAACACGCCCGATTCACCGCACAAGAATATATCTGACTAGTAATAATCTTAAAACCTATGTATTGATATCTCTCTGTTAGTGTGTCAAGTGGGTGTAAAGCGGCATAAACACAGCCGTGAAAAGCAGCTAAACCCCATTATAAAAATAAATTACTTTTAAAAACCCATGAAACAAAGACAGGGAAAGACAGAGAAATTCTTACACAATTCGTTCAGGGGCTGTGATGCAACCTGGATTGACCATATCTAGACCCACAGCTGGATGAGACATAAGGGTGGACACTCTTGGGGCTGAGAGGTTTGGTGAGGTTGGGTGAGCAAACACAGACCCTTTAAAGTAATACTGCGTGCTACCCATCGCATGGGTCCCAAATCTCCAGGTTCAAGGGCATCTTCCTACATCGAAAACATGCATGAGAAACCCAGAAGATGGTACACCGTGTGATGGGGAAAGGTTTCTAAAACGCACCTCATTTCTCATCTCCTTGTGCTCGGGTTCGCCATTCCAGCCACTTTACTAGCAATCTCCCTACTTGGAGCATCAGCACCTTTAACCTCCTGTTCCGTACAGGTTGCAATTTGTCCTGAGGATGAACGGGAAGACGGGGAACCAATGAGAGACTAGCTCTTGGTGTTGGGACAGGCACAGGTCACTCTATTTTCCCATCAGGAAGAAGAATTAACCACAGGCTCAGCCTGCCCCCCGGAAGCAGAACAGGGCCTGAAGCCATCCTGCTCTTTTGCGGCCAGCTCCCAAAAAAGCGACTTGTTAAATGGAGCTTCAGGGCACTGCAATTCACAAACCTGCAGAGTTATAAATGATAACTCTCGTCCACAAATATATTGAGGGAAGGCAAAGAAGAGGATTTGAAATCAAGGCAGAATTGCAGGAAACAGATTTCAGGAGGTAGATTCGAATCGCCTTTAAAGCACATGAAAAGCGGCAAAACGTTGACAATGATGCCCTTGGCCAAAACGGGCGTATGCGTTTTTTCCTGAATATATTCAGGAAAAAACGCATACGCCCTTTTTGGCCAACCAAGCAACCTGGAAAGGCAAATCAGCGCTACAAAGAAGTCTCGCTTCCCATCGGTCAAAAGGGCCATGCTGAAAAAAGTGTCAAAACCAGAAATGCAGGACAGGCCATGGAGGAATCGGAGCCTTGCTACACTGATGGGCGGGATGTAAATCGCCAACAGCCACTCTGGAGAAGTGTACGGTGTGTCCTGAAACATCTAAAAAACACAGCTTAGAGAGCATAGGGCACTTCCACGCATGGGGGGATAAAGTGGGAAAATTGAAAATCAGCAAGACACAAGCACCCCAAAGTTTAGGGCTGCTCTGTTGACAAGGACCTCCACTTCATTCCACCTTAAATATCCCAGGAAAGCGAAAAATGGATCAAAAAGTTGTGGTCCTTATGTACAATGGAATATCACTCAGCCATGAAATCAATGTCATAAGTCTAGTAGCAGCATGATGAGTAGATTTAGGTAAGACGATTCTAAGTGAAATAAGTCACACAGAAAAGGACACTTCTCCTAAGGTGTCACTTATAGAGGGAATGTAAAAACCGTTACACATGAACTGAATTACAAAACAGAACAGAGTCACACATGCAGAAAACACACTATGGCTGCTTAACGGGAAAGGTGAGGTGGGGTGATACATAAAACAAGAGTTTCAAATTAGCTCAGATACCGTTCCATAAACCCAATATGTAATAGACAAGACCTACTCCTTGCTCAGAGAACTGGACTCAACACGCCCGATTCACCGCACAAGAATATATCTGACTAGTAATAATCTTAAAACCTATGTATTGATATCTCTCTGTTAGTGTGTCAAGTGGGTGTAAAGCGGCATAAACACAGCCGTGAAAAGCAGCTAAACCCCATTATAAAAATAAATTACTTTTAAAAACCCATGAAACAAAGACAGGGAAAGACAGAGAAATTCTTACACAATTCGTTCAGGGGCTGTGATGCAACCTGGATTGACCATATCTAGACCCACAGCTGGATGAGACATAAGGGTGGACACTCTTGGGGCTGAGAGGTTTGGTGAGGTTGGGTGAGCAAACGCAGACCCTTTAAAGTAATACTGCGTGCTACCCATCGCATGGGTCCCAAATCTCCAGGTTCAAGGGCATCTTCCTACATCGAAAACATGCATGAGAAACCCAGAAGATGGTACACCGTGTGATGGGGAAAGGTTTCTAAAACGCACCTCATTTCTCATCTCCTTGTGCTCGGGTTCGCCATTCCAGCCACTTTACTAGCAATCTCCCTACTTGGAGCATCAGCACCTTTAACCTCCTGTTCCGTACAGGTTGCAATTTGTCCTGAGGATGCACGGGAAGACGGGGAACCAATGAGAGACTAGCTCTTGGTGTTGGGACAGGCACAGGTCACTCTATTTTCCCATCAGGAAGAAGAATTAACCACAGGCTCAGCCTGCCCCCCGGAACCAGAACACGGCCTGAAGCCATCCTGCGCTTTTGCGGCCAGCTCCCAAAGAAGTGTCTTGTAAAATGGAGCTTCAGGGCACTGCAATTCACAAACCTGCGAGTTATAAATGATAACTCTCGTCCACAAATATATTGAGGGAAGGCAAAGAAGAGAATTTGAAATCAAGGCAGAATTGCAGGAAACAGATTTCAGGAGGTAGATTCGAATCGCCTTTAAAGCACATGAAAAGCGGCAAAACGTTGACAATGATGCCCTTGGCCAAAAAGGGCGTATGCGTTTTTTCCTGAATATATTCAGGAAAAAACGCATACGCCCTTTTTGGCCAACCAAGCAACCTGGAAAGGCAAATCAGCGCTACAGAGAAGTCTCGCTTCCCATCGGTCAAAAGGGCCATGCTGAAAAAAGTGTCAAAACCAGAAATGCAGGACAGGCCATGGAGGAATCGGAGCCTTGCTACACTGATGGGCGGGATGTAAATCGCCAACAGCCACTCTGGAGAAGTGTACGGTGTGTCCTGAAACATCTAAAAAACACAGCTTAGAGAGCATAGGGCACTTCCACGCATGGGGGGATAAAGTGGGAAAATTGAAAATCAGCAAGACACAAGCACCCCAAAGTTTAGGGCTGCTCTGTTGACAAGGACCTCCACTTCATTCCACCTTAAATATCCCAGGAAAGCGAAAAATGGATCAAAAAGTTGTGGTCCTTATGTACAATGGAATATCACTCAGCCATGAAATCAATGTCATAAGTCTAGTAGCAGCATGATGAGTGGATTTAGGTAAGACGATTCTAAGTGAAATAAGTCACACAGAAAAGGACACTTCTCCTAAGGTGTCACTTATAGAGGGAATGTAAAAACCGTTACACTTGAACTGAATTACAAAACAGAACAGTCACACATGCAGAAAACACACTATGGCTGCTTAACGGGAAAGGTGAGGTGGGGTGATACATAAAACAAGAGTTTCAAATTAGCTCAGATACCGTTCCATAAACCCAATATGTAATAGACAAGACCTACTCCTTGCTCAGAGAACTGGACTCAACACGCCCGATTCACCGCACAAGAATATATCTGACTAGTAATAATCTTAAAACCTATGTATTGATATCTCTCTGTTAGTGTGTCAAGTGGGTGTAAAGCGGCATAAACACAGCCGTGAAAAGCAGCTAAACCCCATTATAAAAATAAATTACTTTTAAAAACCCATGAAACAAAGACAGGGAAAGACAGAGAAATTCTTACACAATTCGTTCAGGGGCTGTGATGCAACCTGGATTGACCATATCTAGACCCACAGCTGGATGAGACATAAGGGTGGACACTCTTGGGGCTGAGAGGTTTGGTGAGGTTGGGTGAGCAAACACAGACCCTTTAAAGTAATACTGCGTGCTACCCATCGCATGGGTCCCAAATCTCCAGGTTCAAGGGCATCTTCCTACATCGAAAACATGCATGAGAAACCCAGAAGATGGTACACCGTGTGATGGGGAAAGGTTTCTAAAACGCACCTCATTTCTCATCTCCTTGTGCTCGGGTTCGCCATTCCAGCCACTTTACTAGCAATCTCCCTACTTGGAGCATCAGCACCTTTAACCTCCTGTTCCGTACAGGTTGCAATTTGTCCTGAGGATGAACGGGAAGACGGGGAACCAATGAGAGACTAGCTCTTGGTGTTGGGACAGGCACAGGTCACTCTATTTTCCCATCAGGAAGAAGAATTAACCACAGGCTCAGCCTGCCCCCCGGAAGCAGAACAGGGCCTGAAGCCATCCTGCTCTTTTGCGGCCAGCTCCCAAAAAAGCGACTTGTTAAATGGAGCTTCAGGGCACTGCAATTCACAAACCTGCAGAGTTATAAATGATAACTCTCGTCCACAAATATATTGAGGGAAGGCAAAGAAGAGGATTTGAAATCAAGGCAGAATTGCAGGAAACAGATTTCAGGAGGTAGATTCGAATCGCCTTTAAAGCACATGAAAAGCGGCAAAACGTTGACAATGATGCCCTTGGCCAAAACGGGCGTATGCGTTTTTTCCTGAATATATTCAGGAAAAAACGCATACGCCCTTTTTGGCCAACCAAGCAACCTGGAAAGGCAAATCAGCGCTACAAAGAAGTCTCGCTTCCCATCGGTCAAAAGGGCCATGCTGAAAAAAGTGTCAAAACCAGAAATGCAGGACAGGCCATGGAGGAATCGGAGCCTTGCTACACTGATGGGCGGGATGTAAATCGCCAACAGCCACTCTGGAGAAGTGTACGGTGTGTCCTGAAACATCTAAAAAACACAGCTTAGAGAGCATAGGGCACTTCCACGCATGGGGGGATAAAGTGGGAAAATTGAAAATCAGCAAGACACAAGCACCCCAAAGTTTAGGGCTGCTCTGTTGACAAGGACCTCCACTTCATTCCACCTTAAATATCCCAGGAAAGCGAAAAATGGATCAAAAAGTTGTGGTCCTTATGTACAATGGAATATCACTCAGCCATGAAATCAATGTCATAAGTCTAGTAGCAGCATGATGAGTAGATTTAGGTAAGACGATTCTAAGTGAAATAAGTCACACAGAAAAGGACACTTCTCCTAAGGTGTCACTTATAGAGGGAATGTAAAAACCGTTACACATGAACTGAATTACAAAACAGAACAGAGTCACACATGCAGAAAACACACTATGGCTGCTTAACGGGAAAGGTGAGGTGGGGTGATACATAAAACAAGAGTTTCAAATTAGCTCAGATACCGTTCCATAAACCCAATATGTAATAGACAAGACCTACTCCTTGCTCAGAGAACTGGACTCAACACGCCCGATTCACCGCACAAGAATATATCTGACTAGTAATAATCTTAAAACCTATGTATTGATATCTCTCTGTTAGTGTGTCAAGTGGGTGTAAAGCGGCATAAACACAGCCGTGAAAAGCAGCTAAACCCCATTATAAAAATAAATTACTTTTAAAAACCCATGAAACAAAGACAGGGAAAGACAGAGAAATTCTTACACAATTCGTTCAGGGGCTGTGATGCAACCTGGATTGACCATATCTAGACCCACAGCTGGATGAGACATAAGGGTGGACACTCTTGGGGCTGAGAGGTTTGGTGAGGTTGGGTGAGCAAACGCAGACCCTTTAAAGTAATACTGCGTGCTACCCATCGCATGGGTCCCAAATCTCCAGGTTCAAGGGCATCTTCCTACATCGAAAACATGCATGAGAAACCCAGAAGATGGTACACCGTGTGATGGGGAAAGGTTTCTAAAACGCACCTCATTTCTCATCTCCTTGTGCTCGGGTTCGCCATTCCAGCCACTTTACTAGCAATCTCCCTACTTGGAGCATCAGCACCTTTAACCTCCTGTTCCGTACAGGTTGCAATTTGTCCTGAGGATGCACGGGAAGACGGGGAACCAATGAGAGACTAGCTCTTGGTGTTGGGACAGGCACAGGTCACTCTATTTTCCCATCAGGAAGAAGAATTAACCACAGGCTCAGCCTGCCCCCCGGAACCAGAACACGGCCTGAAGCCATCCTGCGCTTTTGCGGCCAGCTCCCAAAGAAGTGTCTTGTAAAATGGAGCTTCAGGGCACTGCAATTCACAAACCTGCGAGTTATAAATGATAACTCTCGTCCACAAATATATTGAGGGAAGGCAAAGAAGAGAATTTGAAATCAAGGCAGAATTGCAGGAAACAGATTTCAGGAGGTAGATTCGAATCGCCTTTAAAGCACATGAAAAGCGGCAAAACGTTGACAATGATGCCCTTGGCCAAAAAGGGCGTATGCGTTTTTTCCTGAATATATTCAGGAAAAAACGCATACGCCCTTTTTGGCCAACCAAGCAACCTGGAAAGGCAAATCAGCGCTACAGAGAAGTCTCGCTTCCCATCGGTCAAAAGGGCCATGCTGAAAAAAGTGTCAAAACCAGAAATGCAGGACAGGCCATGGAGGAATCGGAGCCTTGCTACACTGATGGGCGGGATGTAAATCGCCAACAGCCACTCTGGAGAAGTGTACGGTGTGTCCTGAAACATCTAAAAAACACAGCTTAGAGAGCATAGGGCACTTCCACGCATGGGGGGATAAAGTGGGAAAATTGAAAATCAGCAAGACACAAGCACCCCAAAGTTTAGGGCTGCTCTGTTGACAAGGACCTCCACTTCATTCCACCTTAAATATCCCAGGAAAGCGAAAAATGGATCAAAAAGTTGTGGTCCTTATGTACAATGGAATATCACTCAGCCATGAAATCAATGTCATAAGTCTAGTAGCAGCATGATGAGTGGATTTAGGTAAGACGATTCTAAGTGAAATAAGTCACACAGAAAAGGACACTTCTCCTAAGGTGTCACTTATAGAGGGAATGTAAAAACCGTTACACTTGAACTGAATTACAAAACAGAACAGTCACACATGCAGAAAACACACTATGGCTGCTTAACGGGAAAGGTGAGGTGGGGTGATACATAAAACAAGAGTTTCAAATTAGCTCAGATACCGTTCCATAAACCCAATATGTAATAGACAAGACCTACTCCTTGCTCAGAGAACTGGACTCAACACGCCCGATTCACCGCACAAGAATATATCTGACTAGTAATAATCTTAAAACCTATGTATTGATATCTCTCTGTTAGTGTGTCAAGTGGGTGTAAAGCGGCATAAACACAGCCGTGAAAAGCAGCTAAACCCCATTATAAAAATAAATTACTTTTAAAAACCCATGAAACAAAGACAGGGAAAGACAGAGAAATTCTTACACAATTCGTTCAGGGGCTGTGATGCAACCTGGATTGACCATATCTAGACCCACAGCTGGATGAGACATAAGGGTGGACACTCTTGGGGCTGAGAGGTTTGGTGAGGTTGGGTGAGCAAACACAGACCCTTTAAAGTAATACTGCGTGCTACCCATCGCATGGGTCCCAAATCTCCAGGTTCAAGGGCATCTTCCTACATCGAAAACATGCATGAGAAACCCAGAAGATGGTACACCGTGTGATGGGGAAAGGTTTCTAAAACGCACCTCATTTCTCATCTCCTTGTGCTCGGGTTCGCCATTCCAGCCACTTTACTAGCAATCTCCCTACTTGGAGCATCAGCACCTTTAACCTCCTGTTCCGTACAGGTTGCAATTTGTCCTGAGGATGCACGGGAAGACGGGGAACCAATGAGAGACTAGCTCTTGGTGTTGGGACAGGCACAGGTCACTCTATTTTCCCATCAGGAAGAAGAATTAACCACAGGCTCAGCCTGCCCCCCGGAAGCAGAACAGGGCCTGAAGCCATCCTGCTCTTTTGCGGCCAGCTCCCAAAAAAGCGACTTGTTAAATGGAGCTTCAGGGCACTGCAATTCACAAACCTGCAGAGTTATAAATGATAACTCTCGTCCACAAATATATTGAGGGAAGGCAAAGAAGAGGATTTGAAATCAAGGCAGAATTGCAGGAAACAGATTTCAGGAGGTAGATTCGAATCGCCTTTAAAGCACATGAAAAGCGGCAAAACGTTGACAATGATGCCCTTGGCCAAAACGGGCGTATGCGTTTTTTCCTGAATATATTCAGGAAAAAACGCATACGCCCTTTTTGGCCAACCAAGCAACCTGGAAAGGCAAATCAGCGCTACAAAGAAGTCTCGCTTCCCATCGGTCAAAAGGGCCATGCTGAAAAAAGTGTCAAAACCAGAAATGCAGGACAGGCCATGGAGGAATCGGAGCCTTGCTACACTGATGGGCGGGATGTAAATCGCCAACAGCCACTCTGGAGAAGTGTACGGTGTGTCCTGAAACATCTAAAAAACACAGCTTAGAGAGCATAGGGCACTTCCACGCATGGGGGGATAAAGTGGGAAAATTGAAAATCAGCAAGACACAAGCACCCCAAAGTTTAGGGCTGCTCTGTTGACAAGGACCTCCACTTCATTCCACCTTAAATATCCCAGGAAAGCGAAAAATGGATCAAAAAGTTGTGGTCCTTATGTACAATGGAATATCACTCAGCCATGAAATCAATGTCATAAGGCTAGTAGCAGCATGATGAGTAGATTTAGGTAAGACGATTCTAAGTGAAATAAGTCACACAGAAAAGGACACTTCTCCTAAGGTGTCACTTATAGAGGGAATGTAAAAACCGTTACACTTGAACTGAATTACAAAACAGAACAGAGTCACACATGCAGAAAACACACTATGGCTGCTTAACGGGAAAGGTGAGGTGTGGTGATACATAAAACAAGAGTTTCAAATTAGCTCAGATACCGTTCCATAAACCCAATATGTAATAGACAAGACCTACTCCTTGCTCAGAGAACTGGACTCAACACGCCCGATTCACCGCACAAGAATATATCTGACTAGTAATAATCTTAAAACCTATGTATTGATATCTCTCTGTTAGTGTGTCAAGTGGGTGTAAAGCAGCATAAACACAGCCGTGAAAAGCAGCTAAACCCCATTATAAAAATAAATTACTTTTAAAAACCCATGAAACAAAGACAGGGAAAGACAGAGAAATTCTTACACAATTCGTTCAGGGGCTGTGATGCAACCTGGATTGACCATATCTAGACCCACAGCTGGATGAGACATAAGGGTGGACACTCTTGGGGCTGAGAGGTTTGGTGAGGTTGGGTGAGCAAACGCAGACCCTTTGAAGTAATACTGCGTGCTACCCATCGCATGGGTCCCAAATCTCCAGGTTCAAGGGCATCTTCCTACATCGAAAACATGCATGAGAAACCCAGAAGATGGTACACCGTGTGATGGGGAAAGGTTTCTAAAACGCACCTCATTTCTCATCTCCTTGTGCTCGGGTTCGCCATTCCAGCCACTTTACTAGCAATCTCCCTACTTGGAGCATCAGCACCTTTAACCTCCTGTTCCGTACAGGTTGCAATTTGTCCTGAGGATGCACGGGAAGACGGGGAACCAATGAGAGACTAGCTCTTGGTGTTGGGACAGGTACAGGTCACTCTATTTTCCCATCAGGAAGAAGAATTAACCACAGGCTCAGCCTGCCCCCCGGAACCAGAACAGGGCCTGAAGCCATCCTGCGCTTTTGCGGCCAGCTCCCAAAGAAGCGTCTTGTAAAATGGAGCTTCAGGGCACTGCAATTCACAAACCTGCGAGTTATAAATGATTACTCTCGTCCACAAATATATTGAGGGAAGGCAAAGAAGAGGATTTGAAATCAAGGCAGAATTGCAGGAAACAGATTTCAGGAGGTAGATTCGAATCGCCTTTAAAGCACATGAAAAGCGGCAAAACGTTGACAATGATGCCCTTGGCCAAAAAGGGCGTATGCGTTTTTTCCTGAATATATTCAGGAAAAAACGCATACGCCCTTTTTGGCCAACCAAGCAACCTGGAAAGGCAAATCCGCGCTACAAAGAAGTCTCGCTTCCCATCGGTCAAAAGGGCCATGCTGAAAAAAGTGTCAAAACCAGAAATGCAGGACAGGCCATGGAGGAATCGGAGCCTTGCTACACTGATGGGCGGGATGTAAATCGCCAACAGCCACTCTGGAGAAGTGTACGGTGTGTCCTGAAACATCTAAAAAACACAGCTTAGAGAGCATAGGGCACTTCCACGCATGGGGGGATAAAGTGGGAAAATTGAAAATCAGCAAGACACAAGCACCCCAAAGTTTAGGGCTGCTCTGTTGACAAGGACCTCCACTTCATTCCACCTTAAATATCTCAGGAAAGCGAAAAATGGATCAAAAAGTTGTGGTCCTTATGTACAATGGAATATCACTCAGCCATGAAATCAACGTCATAAGGCTAGTAGCAGCATGATGAGTGGATTTAGGTAAGACGATTCTAAGTGAAATAAGTCACACAGAAAAGGACACTTCTCCTAAGGTGTCACTTATAGACGGAATGTAAAAACCGTTACACTTGAACTGAATTACAAAACAGAACAGAGTCACACATGCAGAAAACACACTATGGCTGCTTAACGGGAAAGGTGAGGTGGGGTGATACATAAAACAAGAGTTTCAAATTAGTTCAGATACCGTTCCATAAACCCAATATGTAATAGACAAGACCTACTCCTTGCTCAGAGAACTGGACTCAACACGCCCGATTCACCGCACAAGAATATATCTGACTAGTAATAATCTTAAAACCTATGTATTGATATATCTTTGTTAGTGTGTCAAGTGGGTGTAAAGCGGCATAAACACAGCCGTGAAAAGCAGCTAAACCCCATTATAAAAATAAATTACTTTTAAAAACCCATGAAACAAAGACAGGGAAAGACAGAGAAATTCTTACACAATTCGTTCAGGGGCTGTGATGCAACCTGGATTGACCATATCTAGACCCACAGCTGGATGAGACATAAGGGTGGACACTCTTGGGGCTGAGAGGTTTGGTGAGGTTGGGTGAGCAAACGCAGACCCTTTAAAGTAATACTGCGTGCTACCCATCGCATGGGTCCCAAATCTCCAGGTTCAAGGGCATCTTCCTACATCGAAAACATGCATGAGAAACCCAGAAGATGGTACACCGTGTGATGGGGAAAGGTTTCTAAAACGCACCTCATTTCTCATCTCCTTGTGCTCGGGTTCGCCATTCCAGCCACTTTACTAGCAATCTCCCTACTTGGAGCATCAGCACCTTTAACCTCCTGTTCCGTACAGGTTGCAATTTGTCCTGAGGATGAACGGGAAGATGGGGAACCAATGAGAGACTAGCTCTTGGTGTTGGGACAGGCACAGGTCACTCTATTTTCCCATCAGGAAGAAGAATTAACCACAGGCTCAGCCTGCCCCCCGGAACCAGAACAGGGCCTGAAGCCATCCTGCGCTTTTGCGGCCAGCTCCCAAAAAAGCGACATGTAAAATGGAGCTTCAGGGCACTGCAATTCACAAACCTGCAGAGTTATAAATGATAACTCTCGTCCACAAATATATTGAGGGAAGGCAAAGAAGAGGATTTGAAATCTAGGCAGAATTGCAGGAAACAGATTTCAGGAGGTAGATTCGAATCGCCTTTAAAGCACATGAAAAGTGGCAAAACGTTGACAATGATGCCCTTGGCCAAAAAGGGCGTATGCGTTTTTTCCTGAATATATTCAGGAAAAAACGCATACGCCCTTTTTGGCCAACCAAGCAACCTGGGAAGGCAAATCAGCGCTACAAAGAAGTCTCGCTTCCCATCGGTCAAAAGGGCCATGCTGAAAAAAGTGTCAAAACCAGAAATGCAGGACAGGCCATGGAGGAATCGGAGCCTTGCTACACTGATGGGCGGGATGTAAATCGCCAACAGCCACTCTGGAGAAGTGTACGGTGTGTCCTGAAACATCTAAAAAACACAGCTTAGAGAGCATAGGGCACTTCCACGCATGGGGGGATAAAGTGGGAAAATTGAAAATCAGCAAGACACAAGCACCCCAAAGTTTAGGGCTGCTCTGTTGACAAGGACCTCCACTTCATTCCACCTTAAATATCCCAGGAAAGCGAAAAATGGATCAAAAAGTTGTGGTCCTTATGTACAATGGAATATCACTCAGCCATGAAATCAATGTCATAAGGCTAGTAGCAGCATGATGAGTGGATTTAGGTAAGACGATTCTAAGTGAAATAAGTCACACAGAAAAGGACACTTCTCCTAAGGTGTCACTTATAGAGGGAATGTAAAAACCGTTACACTTGAACTGAATTACAAAACAGAACAGTCACACATGCAGAAAACACACTATGGCTGCTTAACGGGAAAGGTGAGTTGGGGTGATACATAAAACAAGAGTTTCAAATTAGCTCAGATACCGTTCCATAAACCCAATATGTAATAGACAAAACCTACTCCTTGCTCAGAGAACTGGACTCAACACGCCCGATTCACCGCACAAGAATATATCTGACTAGTAATAATCTTAAAACCTATGTATTGATATCTCTCTGTTAGTGTGTCAAGTGGGTGTAAAGCGGCATAAACACAGCCGTGAAAAGCAGCTAAACCCCATTATAAAAATAAATTACTTTTAAAAACCCATGAAACAAAGACAGGGAAAGACAGAGAAATTCTTACACAATTCGTTCAGGGGCTGTGATGCAACCTGGATTGACCATATCTAGACCCACAGCTGGATGAGACATAAGGGTGGACACTCTTGGGGCTGAGAGGTTTGGTGAGGTTGGGTGAGCAAACGCAGACCCTTTAAAGTAATACTGCGTGCTACCCATCGCATGGGTCCCAAATCTCCAGGTTCAAGGGCATCTTCCTACATCGAAAACATGCATGAGAAACCCAGAAGATGGTACACCGTGTGATGGGGAAAGGTTTCTAAAACGCACCTCATTTCTCATCTCCTTGTGCTCGGGTTCGCCATTCCAGCCACTTTACTAGCAATCTCCCTACTTGGAGCATCAGCACCTTTAACCTCCTGTTCCGTACAGGTTGCAATTTGTCCTGAGGATGAACGGGAAGACGGGGAACCAATGAGAGACTAGCTCTTGGTGTTGGGACAGGCACAGGTCACTCTATTTTCCCATCAGGAAGAAGAATTAACCACAGGCTCAGCCTGCCCCCCGGAAGCAGAACAGGGCCTGAAGCCATCCTGCTCTTTTGCGGCCAGCTCCCAAAAAAGCGACTTGTTAAATGGAGCTTCAGGGCACTGCAATTCACAAACCTGCAGAGTTATAAATGATAACTCTCGTCCACAAATATATTGAGGGAAGGCAAAGAAGAGGATTTGAAATCAAGGCAGAATTGCAGGAAACAGATTTCAGGAGGTAGATTCGAATCGCCTTTAAAGCACATGAAAAGCGGCAAAACGTTGACAATGATGCCCTTGGCCAAAACGGGCGTATGCGTTTTTTCCTGAATATATTCAGGAAAAAACGCATACGCCCTTTTTGGCCAACCAAGCAACCTGGAAAGGCAAATCAGCGCTACAAAGAAGTCTCGCTTCCCATCGGTCAAAAGGGCCATGCTGAAAAAAGTGTCAAAACCAGAAATGCAGGACAGGCCATGGAGGAATCGGAGCCTTGCTACACTGATGGGCGGGATGTAAATCGCCAACAGCCACTCTGGAGAAGTGTACGGTGTGTCCTGAAACATCTAAAAAACACAGCTTAGAGAGCATAGGGCACTTCCACGCATGGGGGGATAAAGTGGGAAAATTGAAAATCAGCAAGACACAAGCACCCCAAAGTTTAGGGCTGCTCTGTTGACAAGGACCTCCACTTCATTCCACCTTAAATATCCCAGGAAAGCGAAAAATGGATCAAAAAGTTGTGGTCCTTATGTACAATGGAATATCACTCAGCCATGAAATCAATGTCATAAGTCTAGTAGCAGCATGATGAGTGGATTTAGGTAAGACCATTCTAAGTGAAATAAGTCACACAGAAAAGGACACTTCTCCTAAGGTGTCACTTAAAGAGGGAATGTAAAAACCGTTACACTTGAACTGAATTACAAAACAGAACAGAGTCACACATGCAGAAAACACACTATGGCTGCTTAACGGGAAAGGTGAGGTGGGGTGATACATAAAACAAGAGTTTCAAATTAGCTCAGATACCGTTCCATAAACCCAATATGTAATAGACAAGACCTACTCCTTGCTCAGAGAACTGGACTCAACACGCCCGATTCACCGCACAAGAATATATCTGACTAGTAATAATCTTAAAACCTATGTATTGATATCTCTCTGTTAGTGTGTCAAGTGGGTGTAAAGCGGCATAAACACAGCCGTGAAAAGCAGCTAAACCCCATTATAAAAATAAATTACTTTTAAAAACCCATGAAACAAAGACAGGGAAAGACAGAGAAATTCTTACACAATTCGTTCAGGGGCTGTGATGCAACCTGGATTGACCATATCTAGACCCACAGCTGGATGAGACATAAGGGTGGACACTCTTGGGGCTGAGAGGTTTGGTGAGGTTGGGTGAGCAAACACAGACCCTTTAAAGTAATACTGCGTGCTACCCATCGCATGGGTCCCAAATCTCCAGGTTCAAGGGCATCTTCCTACATCGAAAACATGCATGAGAAACCCAGAAGATGGTACACCGTGTGATGGGGAAAGGTTTCTAAAACGCACCTCATTTCTCATCTCCTTGTGCTCGGGTTCGCCATTCCAGCCACTTTACTAGCAATCTCCCTACTTGGAGCATCAGCACCTTTAACCTCCTGTTCCGTACAGGTTGCAATTTGTCCTGAGGATGAACGGGAAGACGGGGAACCAATGAGAGACTAGCTCTTGGTGTTGGGACAGGCACAGGTCACTCTATTTTCCCATCAGGAAGAAGAATTAACCACAGGCTCAGCCTGCCCCCCGGAAGCAGAACAGGGCCTGAAGCCATCCTGCTCTTTTGCGGCCAGCTCCCAAAAAAGCGACTTGTTAAATGGAGCTTCAGGGCACTGCAATTCACAAACCTGCAGAGTTATAAATGATAACTCTCGTCCACAAATATATTGAGGGAAGGCAAAGAAGAGGATTTGAAATCAAGGCAGAATTGCAGGAAACAGATTTCAGGAGGTAGATTCGAATCGCCTTTAAAGCACATGAAAAGCGGCAAAACGTTGACAATGATGCCCTTGGCCAAAACGGGCGTATGCGTTTTTTCCTGAATATATTCAGGAAAAAACGCATACGCCCTTTTTGGCCAACCAAGCAACCTGGAAAGGCAAATCAGCGCTACAAAGAAGTCTCGCTTCCCATCGGTCAAAAGGGCCATGCTGAAAAAAGTGTCAAAACCAGAAATGCAGGACAGGCCATGGAGGAATCGGAGCCTTGCTACACTGATGGGCGGGATGTAAATCGCCAACAGCCCCTCTGGAGAAGTGTACGGTGTGTCCTGAAACATCTAAAAAACACAGCTTAGAGAGCATAGGGCACTTCCACGCATGGGGGGATAAAGTGGGAAAATTGAAAATCAGCAAGACACAAGCACCCCAAAGTTTAGGGCTGCTCTGTTGACAAGGACCTCCACTTCATTCCACCTTAAATATCCCAGGAAAGCGAAAAATGGATCAAAAAGTTGTGGTCCTTATGTACAATGGAATATCACTCAGCCATGAAATCAATGTCATAAGGCTAGTAGCAGCATGATGAGTAGATTTAGGTAAGACGATTCTAAGTGAAATAAGTCACACAGAAAAGGACACTTCTCCTAAGGTGTCACTTATAGAGGGAATGTAAAAACCGTTACACTTGAACTGAATTACAAAACAGAACAGAGTCACACATGCAGAAAACACACTATGGCTGCTTAACGGGAAAGGTGAGGTGGGGTGATACATAAAACAAGAGTTTCAAATTAGCTCAGATACCGTTCCATAAACCCAATATGTAATAGACAAGACCTACTCCTTGCTCAGAGAACTGGACTCAACACGCCCGATTCACCGCACAAGAATATATCTGACTAGTAATAATCTTAAAACCTATGTATTGATATCTCTCTGTTAGTGTGTCAAGTGGGTGTAAAGCAGCATAAACACAGCCGTGAAAAGCAGCTAAACCCCATTATAAAAATAAATTACTTTTAAAAACCCATGAAACAAAGACAGGGAAAGACAGAGAAATTCTTACACAATTCGTTCAGGGGCTGTGATGCAACCTGGATTGACCATATCTAGACCCACAGCTGGATGAGACATAAGGGTGGACACTCTTGGGGCTGAGAGGTTTGGTGAGGTTGGGTGAGCAAACGCAGACCCTTTGAAGTAATACTGCGTGCTACCCATCGCATGGGTCCCAAATCTCCAGGTTCAAGGGCATCTTCCTACATCGAAAACATGCATGAGAAACCCAGAAGATGGTACACCGTGTGATGGGGAAAGGTTTCTAAAATGCACCTCATTTCTCATCTCCTTGTGCTCGGGTTCGCCATTCCAGCCACTTTACTAGCAATCTCCCTACTTGGAGCATCAGCACCTTTAACCTCCTGTTCCGTACAGGTTGCAATTTGTCCTGAGGATGCACGGGAAGACGGGGAACCAATGAGAGACTAGCTCTTGGTGTTGGGACAGGTACAGGTCACTCTATTTTCCCATCAGGAAGAAGAATTAACCACAGGCTCAGCCTGCCCCCCGGAACCAGAACAGGGCCTGAAGCCATCCTGCGCTTTTGCGGCCAGCTCCCAAAGAAGCGTCTTGTAAAATGGAGCTTCAGGGCACTGCAATTCACAAACCTGCGAGTTATAAATGATTACTCTCGTCCACAAATATATTGAGGGAAGGCAAAGAAGAGGATTTGAAATCAAGGCAGAATTGCAGGAAACAGATTTCAGGAGGTAGATTCGAATCGCCTTTAAAGCACATGAAAAGCGGCAAAACGTTGACAATGATGCCCTTGGCCAAAAAGGGCGTATGCGTTTTTTCCTGAATATATTCAGGAAAAAACGCATACGCCCTTTTTGGCCAACCAAGCAACCTGGAAAGGCAAATCCGCGCTACAAAGAAGTCTCGCTTCCCATCGGTCAAAAGGGCCATGCTGAAAAAAGTGTCAAAACCAGAAATGCAGGACAGGCCATGGAGGAATCGGAGCCTTGCTACACTGATGGGCGGGATGTAAATCGCCAACAGCCACTCTGGAGAAGTGTACGGTGTGTCCTGAAACATCTAAAAAACACAGCTTAGAGAGCATAGGGCACTTCCACGCATGGGGGGATAAAGTGGGAAAATTGAAAATCAGCAAGACACAAGCACCCCAAAGTTTAGGGCTGCTCTGTTGACAAGGACCTCCACTTCATTCCACCTTAAATATCTCAGGAAAGCGAAAAATGGATCAAAAAGTTGTGGTCCTTATGTACAATGGAATATCACTCAGCCATGAAATCAACGTCATAAGGCTAGTAGCAGCATGATGAGTGGATTTAGGTAAGACGATTCTAAGTGAAATAAGTCACACAGAAAAGGACACTTCTCCTAAGGTGTCACTTATAGAGGGAATGTAAAAACCGTTACACTTGAACTGAATTACAAAACAGAACAGTCACACATGCAGAAAACACACTATGGCTGCTTAACGGGAAAGGTGAGTTGGGGTGATACATAAAACAAGAGTTTCAAATTAGCTCAGATACCGTTCCATAAACCCAATATGTAATAGACAAGACCTACTCCTTGCTCAGAGAACTGGACTCAACACGCCCGATTCACCGCACAAGAATATATCTGACTAGTAATAATCTTAAAACCTATGTATTGATATCTCTCTGTTAGTGTGTCAAGTGGGTGTAAAGCGGCATAAACACAGCCGTGAAAAGCAGCTAAACCCCATTATAAAAATAAATTACTTTTAAAAACCCATGAAACAAAGACAGGGAAAGACAGAGAAATTCTTACACAATTCGTTCAGGGGCTGTGATGCAACCTGGATTGACCATATCTAGACCCACAGCTGGATGAGACATAAGGGTGGACACTCTTGGGGCTGAGAGGTTTGGTGAGGTTGGGTGAGCAAACGCAGACCCTTTAAAGTAATACTGCGTGCTACCCATCGCATGGGTCCCAAATCTCCAGGTTCAAGGGCATCTTCCTACATCGAAAACATGCATGAGAAACCCAGAAGATGGTACACCGTGTGATGGGGAAAGGTTTCTAAAACGCACCTCATTTCTCATCTCCTTGTGCTCGGGTTCGCCATTCCAGCCACTTTACTAGCAATCTCCCTACTTGGAGCATCAGCACCTTTAACCTCCTGTTCCGTACAGGTTGCAATTTGTCCTGAGGATGAACGGGAAGACGGGGAACCAATGAGAGACTAGCTCTTGGTGTTGGGACAGGCACAGGTCACTCTATTTTCCCATCAGGAAGAAGAATTAACCACAGGCTCAGCCTGCCCCCCGGAAGCAGAACAGGGCCTGAAGCCATCCTGCTCTTTTGCGGCCAGCTCCCAAAAAAGCGACTTGTTAAATGGAGCTTCAGGGCACTGCAATTCACAAACCTGCAGAGTTATAAATGATAACTCTCGTCCACAAATATATTGAGGGAAGGCAAAGAAGAGGATTTGAAATCAAGGCAGAATTGCAGGAAACAGATTTCAGGAGGTAGATTCGAATCGCCTTTAAAGCACATGAAAAGCGGCAAAACGTTGACAATGATGCCCTTGGCCAAAACGGGCGTATGCGTTTTTTCCTGAATATATTCAGGAAAAAACGCATACGCCCTTTTTGGCCAACCAAGCAACCTGGAAAGGCAAATCAGCGCTACAAAGAAGTCTCGCTTCCCATCGGTCAAAAGGGCCATGCTGAAAAAAGTGTCAAAACCAGAAATGCAGGACAGGCCATGGAGGAATCGGAGCCTTGCTACACTGATGGGCGGGATGTAAATCGCCAACAGCCACTCTGGAGAAGTGTACGGTGTGTCCTGAAACATCTAAAAAACACAGCTTAGAGAGCATAGGGCACTTCCACGCATGGGGGGATAAAGTGGGAAAATTGAAAATCAGCAAGACACAAGCACCCCAAAGTTTAGGGCTGCTCTGTTGACAAGGACCTCCACTTCATTCCACCTTAAATATCCCAGGAAAGCGAAAAATGGATCAAAAAGTTGTGGTCCTTATGTACAATGGAATATCACTCAGCCATGAAATCAATGTCATAAGTCTAGTAGCAGCATGATGAGTGGATTTAGGTAAGACCATTCTAAGTGAAATAAGTCACACAGAAAAGGACACTTCTCCTAAGGTGTCACTTAAAGAGGGAATGTAAAAACCGTTACACTTGAACTGAATTACAAAACAGAACAGAGTCACACATGCAGAAAACACACTATGGCTGCTTAACGGGAAAGGTGAGGTGGGGTGATACATAAAACAAGAGTTTCAAATTAGCTCAGATACCGTTCCATAAACCCAATATGTAATAGACAAGACCTACTCCTTGCTCAGAGAACTGGACTCAACACGCCCGATTCACCGCACAAGAATATATCTGACTAGTAATAATCTTAAAACCTATGTATTGATATCTCTCTGTTAGTGTGTCAAGTGGGTGTAAAGCGGCATAAACACAGCCGTGAAAAGCAGCTAAACCCCATTATAAAAATAAATTACTTTTAAAAACCCATGAAACAAAGACAGGGAAAGAGAGAGAAATTCTTACACAATTCGTTCAGGGGCTGTGATGCAACCTGGATTGACCATATCTAGACCCACAGCTGGATGAGACATAAGGGTGGACACTCTTGGGGCTGAGAGGTTTAGTTAGGTTGGGTGAGCAAACGCAGACCCTTTGAAGTAATACTGCGTGCTACCCATCGCATGGGTCCCAAATCTCCAGGTTCAAGGGCATCTTCCTACATCGAAAACATGCATGAGAAACCCAGAAGATGGTACACCGTGTGATGGGGAAAGGTTTCTAAAACGCACCTCATTTCTCATCTCCTTGTGCTCGGGTTCGCCATTCCAGCCACTTTACTAGCAATCTCCCTACTTGGAGCATCAGCACCTTTAACCTCCTGTTCCGTACAGGTTGCAATTTGTCCTGAGGATGCACGGGAAGACGGGGAACCAATGAGAGACTAGCTCTTGGTGTTGGGACAGGCACAGGTCACTGTATTTTCCCATCAGGAAGAAGAATTAACCACAGGCTCAGCCTGCCCCCCGGAACCAGAACAGGGCCTGAAGCCATCCTGCGCTTTTGCGGCCAGCTCCCAAAGAAGCGTCTTGTAAAATGGAGCTTCAGGGCACTGCAATTCACAAACCTGCGAGTTATAAATGATTACTCTCGTCCACAAATATATTGAGGGAAGGCAAAGAAGAGGATTTGAAATCAAGGCAGAATTGCAGGAAACAGATTTCAGGAGGTAGATTCGAATCGCCTTTAAAGCACATGAAAAGCGGCAAAACGTTGACAATGATGCCCTTGGCCAAAAAGGGCGTATGCGTTTTTTCCTGAATATATTCAGGAAAAAACGCATACGCCCTTTTTGGCCAACCAAGCAACCTGGAAAGGCAAATCAGCGCTACAAAGAAGTCTCGCTTCCCATCGGTCAAAAGGGCCATGCTGAAAAAAGTGTCAAAACCAGAAATGCAGGACAGGCCATGGAGAAATGGGAGCCTTACTACACTGATGGGCGGGATGAAAATCGCCAACAGCCACTCTGGAGAAGTGTACGGTGTGTCCTGAAACATATAAAAAACACAGCTTAGAGAGCATAGGGCACTTCCACGCATGGGGGGATAAAGTGGGAAAATTGAAAATTAGCAAGACTCAAGCACCCCAAAGTTTAGGGCTGCTCTGTTGACAAGGACCTCCACTTCATTCCACCTTAAATATCCCAGGAAAGCGAAAAATGGATCAAAAAGTTGTGGTCCTTATGTACAATGGAATATCACTCAGCCATGAAATCAATGTCATAAGGCTAGTAGCAGCATGATGAGTGGATTTAGGTAAGACGATTCTAAGTGAAATAAGTCACACAGAAAAGGACACTTCTCATAAGGTGTCACTTATAGAGGGAATGTAAAAACCGTTACACTTGAACTGAATTACAAAACAGAACAGAGTCACACATGCAGAAAACACACTATGGCTGCTTAACGGGAAAGGTGAGGTGGGGTGATACATAAAACAAGAGTTTCAAATTAGCTCAGATACCGTTCCATAAACCCAATATGTAATAGACAAGACCTACTCCTTGCTCAGAGAACTGGACTCAACACGCCCGATTCACCGCACAAGAATATATCTGACTAGTAATAATCTTAAAACCTATGTATTGATATCTCTCTGTTAGTGTGTCAAGTGGGTGTAAAGCGGCATAAACACAGCCGTGAAAAGCAGCTAAACCCCATTATAAAAATAAATTACTTTTAAAAACCCATGAAACAAAGACAGGGAAAGAGAGAGAAACTCTTACACAATTCGTTCAGGGGCTGTGATGCAACCTGGATTGACCATATCTAGACCCACAGCTGGATGAGACATAAGGGTGGACACTCTTGGGGCTGAGAGGTTTGGTGAGGTTGGGTGAGCAAACGCAGACCCGTTAAAGTAATACTGCGTGCTACCCATCGCATGGGTCCCAAATCTCCAGGTTCAAGGGCATCTTCCTACATCGAAAACATGCATGAGAAACCCAGAAGATGGTACACCGTGTGATGGGGAAAGGTTTCTAAAACGCACCTCATTTCTCATCTCCTTGTGCTCGGGTTCGCCATTCCAGCCACTTTACTAGCAATCTCCCTACTTGGAGCATCAGCACCTTTAACCTCCTGTTCCGTACAGGTTGCAATTTGTCCTGAGGATGAACGGGAAGACGGGGAACCAATGAGAGACTAGCTCTTGGTGTTGGGACAGGCACAGGTCACTCTATTTTCCCATCAGGAAGAAGAATTAACCACAGGCTCAGCCTGCCCCCCGGAAGCAGAACAGGGCCTGAAGCCATCCTGCGCTTTTGCGGCCAGCTCCCAAAAAAGCGACTTGTAAAAGGAGCTTCAGGGCACTGCAATTCACAAACCTGCAGAGTTATTAATGATAACTCTCGTCCACAAATATATTTAGGGAAGGCAAAGAAGAGGATTTGAAATCAAGGCAGAATTGCAGGAAACAGATTTCAGGAGGTAGATTCGAATCGCCTTTAAAGCACATGAAAAGCGGCAAAACGTTGACAATGATGCCCTTGGCCAAAAAGGGCGTATGCGTTTTTTCCTGAATATATTCAGGAAAAAACGGATACGCCCTTTTTGGCCAACCAAGCAACCTGGAAAGGCAAATCAGCGCTACAAAGAAGTCTCGCTTCCCATCGGTCAAAAGGGCCATGCTGAAAAAAGTGTCAAAACCAGAAATGCAGGACAGGCCATGGAGAAATGGGAGCCTTGCTACACTGATGGGCGAGATGTAAATCGCCAACAGCCACTCTGGAGAAGTGTACCGTGTGTCATGAAACATCTAAAAAACACAGCTTAGAGAGCATAGGGCACTTCCACTCATGGGGGTTAAAGTGGGAAAATTGAAAATCAGCAAGACACAAGCACCCCAAAGTTTAGGGCTGCTCTGTTGACAAAGACCTCCACTTCATTCCACCTTAAATATCCCAGGAAAGCGAAAAATGGATAAAAAAGTTGTGGTCCTTATGTACAATGGAATATCACTCAGCCATGAAATCAATGTCATAAGGCTAGTAGCAGCATGATGAGTGGATTTAGGTACGACGATTCTAAGTGAAATAAGTCACACAGAAAAGGACACTTCTCATATGGTGTCACTTATAGAGGGAATGTAAAAACCGTTACACTTGAACTGAATTACAAAACAGAACAGAGTCACACATGCAGAAAACACACTATGGCTGCTTAACGGGAAAGGTGAGGTGGGGTGATACATAAAACAAGAGTTTCAAATTAGCTGAGATACCGTTCCATAAACCCAATATGTAATAGACAAGACCTACTCCTTGCTCAGAGAACTGGACTCAACACGCCCGATTCACCGCACAAGAATATATCTGACTAGTAATAATCTTAAAACCTATGTATTGATATCTCTCTGTTAGTGTGTCAAGTGGGTGTAAAGCGGCATAAACACAGCCGTGAAAAGCAGCTAAACCCCATTATAAAAATAAATTACTTTTAAAAACCCATGAAACAAAGACAGGGAAAGACAGAGAAATTCTTACACAATTCGTTCAGGGGCTGTGATGCAACCTGGATTGACCATATCTAGACCCACAGCTGGATGAGACATAAGGGTGGACACTCTTGGGGCTGAGAGGTTTGGTGAGGTTGGGTGAGCAAACGCAGACCCTTTAAAGTAATACTGCGTGCTACCCATCGCATGGGTCCCAAATCTCCAGGTTCAAGGGCATCTTCCTACATCGAAAACATGCATGAGAAACCCAGAAGATGGTACACCGTGTGATGGGGAAAGGTTTCTAAAACGCACCTCATTTCTCATCTCCTTGTGCTCGGGTTCGCCATTCCAGCCACTTTACTAGCAATCTCCCTACTTGGAGCATCAGCACCTTTAACCTCCTGTTCCGTACAGGTTGCAATTTGTCCTGAGGATGCACGGGAAGACGGGGAACCAATGAGAGACTAGCTCTTGGTGTTGGGACAGGCACAGGTCACTCTATTTTCCCATCAGGAAGAAGAATTAACCACAGGCTCAGCCTGCCCCCCGGAACCAGAACAGGGCCTGAAGCCATCCTGCGCTTTTGCGGCCAGCTCCCAAAGAAGCGTCTTGTAAAATGGAGCTTCAGGGCACTGCAATTCACAAACCTGCGAGTTATAAATGATTACTCTCGTCCACAAATATATTGAGGGAAGGCAAAGAAGAGGATTTGAAATCAAGGCAGAATTGCAGGAAACAGATTTCAGGAGGTAGATTCGAATCGCCTTTAAAGCACATGAAAAGCGGCAAAACGTTGACAATGATGCCCTTGGCCAAAAAGGGCGTATGCGTTTTTTCCTGAATATATTCAGGAAAAAACGCATACGCCCTTTTTGGCCAACCAAGCAACCTGGAAAGGCAAATCAGCGCTACAAAGAAGTCTCGCTTCCCATCGGTCAAAAGGGCCATGCTGAAAAAAGTGTCAAAACCAGAAATGCAGGACAAGCCATGGAGGAATCGGTGCCTTGCTACACTGATGGGCGGGATGTAAATCGCCAACAGCCACTCTGGAGAAGTGTACGGTGTGTCCTGAAACATCTAAAAAACACAGCTTAGAGAGCATAGGGCACTTCCACGCATGGGGGGATAAAGAGGGAAAATTGAAAATCAGCAAGACACAAGCACCCCAAAGTTTAGGGCTGCTCTGTTGACAAGGACCTCCACTTCATTCCACCTTAAATATCCCAGGAAAGCGAAAAATGGATCAAAAAGTTGTGGTCCTTATGTACAATGGAATATCACTCAGCCATGAAATCAACGTCATAAGGCTAGTAGCAGCATGATGAGTGGATTTAGGTAAGACGATTCTAAGTGAAATAAGTCACACAGAAAAGGACACTTCTCCTAAGGTGTCACTTATAGACGGAATGTAAAAACCGTTACACTTAAACTGAATTATAAAACAGAACAGTCACACATGCAGAAAACACACTATGGCTGCTTAACGGGAAAGGTGAGGTGGGGTGATACATAAAACAAGAGTTTCAAATTAGCTCAGATACCGTTCCATAAACCCAATATGTAATAGACAAGACCTACTCCTTGCTCAGAGAACTGGACTCAACACGCCCGATTCACCGCACAAGAATATATCTGACTAGTAATAATCTTAAAACCTATGTATTGATATCTCTCTGTTAGTGTGTCAAGTGGGTGTAAAGCGGCATAAACACAGCCGTGAAAAGCAGCTAAACCCCATTATAAAAATAAATTACTTTTAAAAACCCATGAAACAAAGACAGGGAAAGAGAGAGAAATTCTTACACAATTCGTTCAGGGGCTGTGATGCAACCTGGATTGACCATATCTAGACCCACAGCTGGATGAGACATAAGGGTGGACACTCTTGGGGCTGAGAGGTTTGGTGAGGTTGGGTGAGCAAACGCAGACCCTTTAAAGTAATACTGCGTGCTACCCATCGCATGGGTCCCAAATCTCAAGGTTCAAGGGCATCTTCCTACATCGAAAACATGCATGAGAAACCCAGAAGATGGTACACCGTGTGATGGGGAAAGGTTTCTAAAACGCACCTCATTTCTCATCTCCTTGTGCTCGGGTTCGCCATTCCAGCCACTTTACTAGCAATCTCCCTACTTGGAGCATCAGCACCTTTAACCTCCTGTTCCGTACAGGTTGCAATTTGTCCTGAGGATGCACGGGAAGACGGGGAACCAATGAGAGACTAGCTCTTGGTGTTGGGACAGGCACAGGTCACTCTATTTTCCCATCAGGAAGAAGAATTAACCACAGGCTCAGCCTGCCCCCCGGAACCAGAACAGGGCCTGAAGCCATCCTGCGCTTTTGCGGCCAGCTCCCAAAGAAGCGTCTTGTAAAATGGAGCTTCAGGGCACTGCAATTCACAAACCTGCGAGTTATAAATGATTACTCTCGTCCACAAATATATTGAGGGAAGGCAAAGAAGAGGATTTGAAATCAAGGCAGAATTGCAGGAAACAGATTTCAGGAGGTAGATTCGAATCGCCTTTAAAGCACATGAAAAGCGGCAAAACGTTGACAATGATGCCCTTGGCCAAAAAGGGCGTATGCGTTTTTTCCTGAATATATTCAGGAAAAAACGCATACGCCCTTTTTGGCCAACCAAGCAACCTGGAAAGGCAAATCAGCGCTACAAAGAAGTCTCGCTTCCCATCGGTCAAAAGGGCCATGCTGAAAAAAGTGTCAAAACCAGAAATGCAGGACAGGCCATGGAGGAATCGGAGCCTTGCTACACTGATGGGCGGGATGTAAATCGCCAACAGCCACTCTGGAGAAGTGTACGGTGTGTCCTGAAACATCTAAAAAACACAGCTTAGAGAGCATAGGGCACTTCCACGCATGGGGGGATAAAGTGGGAAAATTGAAAATCAGCAAGACACAAGCACCCCAAAGTTTAGGGCTGCTCTGTTGACAAGGACCTCCACTTCATTCCACCTTAAATATCCCAGGAAAGCGAAAAATGGATCAAAAAGTTGTGGTCCTTATGTACAATGGAATATCACTCAGCCATGAAATCAATGTCATAAGTCTAGTAGCAGCATGATGAGTGGATTTAGGTAAGACGATTCTAAGTGAAATAAGTCACACAGAAAAGGACACTTCTCCTAAGGTGTCACTTAAAGAGGGAATGTAAAAACCGTTACACTTGAACTGAATTACAAAACAGAACAGAGTCACACATGCAGAAAACACACTATGGCTGCTTAACGGGAAAGGTGAGGTGGGGTGATACATAAAACAAGAGTTTCAAATTAGCTCAGATACCGTTCCATAAACCCAATATGTAATAGACAAGACCTACTCCTTGCTCAGAGAACTGGACTCAACACGCCCGATTCACCGCACAAGAATATATCTGACTAGTAATAATCTTAAAACCTATGTATTGATATCTCTCTGTTAGTGTGTCAAGTGGGTGTAAAGCAGCATAAACACAACCGTGAAAAGCAGCTAAACCCCATTATAAAAATAAATTACTTTTAAAAACCCATGAAACAAAGACAGGGAAAGACAGAGAAATTCTTACACAATTCGTTCAGGGGCTGTGATGCAACCTGGATTGACCATATCTAGACCCACAGCTGGATGAGACATAAGGGTGGACACTCTTGGGGCTGAGAGGTTTGGTGAGGTTGGGTGAGCAAACGCAGACCCTTTAAAGTAATACTGCGTGCTACCCATCGCATGGGTCCCAAATCTCCAGGTTCAAGGGCATCTTCCTACATCGAAAACATGCATGAGAAACCCAGAAGATGGTACACCGTGTGATGGGGAAAGGTTTCTAAAACGCACCTCATTTCTCATCTCCTTGTGCTCGGGTTCGCCATTCCAGCCACTTTACTAGCAATCTCCCTACTTGGAGCATCAGCACCTTTAACCTCCTGTTCCGTACAGGTTGCAATTTGTCCTGAGGATGCACGGGAAGACGGGGAACCAATGAGAGACTAGCTCTTGGTGTTGGGACAGGCACAGGTCACTCTATTTTCCCATCAGGAAGAAGAATTAACCACAGGCTCAGCCTGCCCCCCGGAACCAGAACAGGGCCTGAAGCCATCCTGCGCTTTTGCGGCCAGCTCCCAAAAAAGCGACTTGTAAAATGGAGCTTCAGGGCACTGCAATTCACAAACCTGCAGAGTTATAAATGATAACTCTCGTCCACAAATATATTGAGGGAAGGCAAAGAAGAGGATTTGAAATCAAGGCAGAATTGCAGGAAACAGATTTCAGGAGGTAGATTCGAATCGCCTTTAAAGCACATGAAAAGCGGCAAAACGTTGACAATGATGCCCTTGGCCAAAAAGGGCGTATGCGTTTTTTCCTGAATATATTCAGGAAAAAACGCATACGCCCTTTTTGGCCAACCAAGCAACCTGGAAAGGCAAATCAGCGCTACAAAGAAGTCTCGCTTCCCATCGGTCAAAAGGGCCATGCTGAAAAAAGTGTCAAAACCAGAAATGCAGGACAGGCCATGGAGGAATCGGAGCCTTGCTACAGTGATGGGCGGGATGTAAATCGCCAACAGCCACTCTGGAGAAGTGTACGGTGTGTCCTGAAACATCTAAAAAACACAGCTTAGAGAGCATAGGGCACTTCCACGCATGGGGGGATAAAGTGGGAAAATTGAAAATCAGCAAGACACAAGCACCCCAAAGTTTAGGGCTGCTCTGTTGACAAGGACCTCCACTTCATTCCACCTTAAATATCCCAGGAAAGCGAAAAATGGATCAAAAAGTTGTGGTCCTTATGTACAATGGAATATCACTCAGCCATGAAATCAATGTCATAAGGCTAGTAGCAGCATGATGAGTAGATTTAGGTAAGACGATTCTAAGTGAAATAAGTCACACAGAAAAGGACACTTCTCCTAAGGTGTCACTTATAGAGGGAATGTAAAAACCGTTACACATGAACTGAATTACAAAACAGAACAGAGTCACACATGCAGAAAACACACTATGGCTGCTTAACGGGAAAGGTGAGGTGGGGTGATACATAAAACAAGAGTTTCAAATTAGCTCAGATACCGTTCCATAAACCCAATATGTAATAGACAAGACCTACTCCTTGCTCAGAGAACTGGACTCAACACGCCCGATTCACCGCACAAGAATATATCTGACTAGTAATAATCTTAAAACCTATGTATTGATATCTCTCTGTTAGTGTGTCAAGTGGGTGTAAAGCGGCATAAACACAGCCGTGAAAAGCAGCTAAACCCCATTATAAAAATAAATTACTTTTAAAAACCCATGAAACAAAGACAGGGAAAGACAGAGAAATTCTTACACAATTCGTTCAGGGGCTGTGATGCAACCTGGATTGACCATATCTAGACCCACAGCTGGATGAGACATAAGGGTGGACACTCTTGGGGCTGAGAGGTTTGGTGAGGTTGGGTGAGCAAATGCAGACCCTTTAAAGTAATACTGCGTGCTACCCATCGCATGGGTCCCAAATCTCCAGGTTCAAGGGCATCTTCCTACATCGAAAACATGCATGAGAAACCCAGAAGATGGTACACCGTGTGATGGGGAAAGGTTTCTAAAACGCACCTCATTTCTCATCTCCTTGTGCTCGGGTTCGCCATTCCAGCCACTTTACTAGCAATCTCCCTACTTGGAGCATCAGCACCTTTAACCTCCTGTTCCGTACAGGTTGCAATTTGTCCTGAGGATGCACGGGAAGACGGGGAACCAATGAGAGACTAGCTCTTGGTGTTGGGACAGGCACAGGTCACTCTATTTTCCCATCAGGAAGAAGAATTAACCACAGGCTCAGCCTGCCCCCCGGAACCAGAACACGGCCTGAAGCCATCCTGCGCTTTTGCGGCCAGCTCCCAAAGAAGTGTCTTGTAAAATGGAGCTTCAGGGCACTGCAATTCACAAACCTGCGAGTTATAAATGATTACTCTCGTCCACAAATATATTGAGGGAAGGCAAAGAAGAGAATTTGAAATCAAGGCAGAATTGCAGGAAACAGATTTCAGGAGGTAGATTCGAATCGCCTTTAAAGCACATGAAAAGCGGCAAAACGTTGACAATGATGCCCTTGGCCAAAAAGGGCGTATGCGTTTTTTCCTGAATATATTCAGGAAAAAACGCATACGCCCTTTTTGGCCAACCAAGCAACCTGGAAAGGCAAATCAGCGCTACAAAGAAGTCTCGCTTCCCATCGGTCAAAAGGGCCATGCTGAAAAAAGTGTCAAAACCAGAAATGCAGGACAGGCCATGGAGGAATCGGAGCCTTGCTACACTGATGGGCGGGATGTAAATCGCCAACAGCCACTCTGGAGAAGTGTACGGTGTGTCCTGAAACATCTAAAAAACACAGCTTAGAGAGCATAGGGCACTTCCACGCATGGGGGGATAAAGTGGGAAAATTGAAAATCAGCAAGACACAAGCACCCCAAAGTTTAGGGCTGCTCTGTTGACAAGGACCTCCACTTCATTCCACCTTAAATATCCCAGGAAAGCGAAAAATGGATCAAAAAGTTGTGGTCCTTATGTACAATGGAATATCACTCAGCCATGAAATCAATGTCATAAGTCTAGTAGCAGCATGATGAGTGGATTTAGGTAAGACGATTCTAAGTGAAATAAGTCACACAGAAAAGGACACTTCTCCTAAGGTGTCACTTAAAGAGGGAATGTAAAAACCGTTACACTTGAACTGAATTACAAAACAGAACAGAGTCACACATGCAGAAAACACACTATGGCTGCTTAACGGGAAAGGTGAGGTGGGGTGATACATAAAACAAGAGTTTCAAATTAGCTCAGATACCGTTCCATAAACCCAATATGTAATAGACAAGACCTACTCCTTGCTCAGAGAACTGGACTCAACACGCCCGATTCACCGCACAAGAATATATCTGACTAGTAATAATCTTAAAACCTATGTATTGATATCTCTCTGTTAGTGTGTCAAGTGGGTGTAAAGCAGCATAAACACAGCCGTGAAAAGCAGCTAAACCCCATTATAAAAATAAATTACTTTTAAAAACCCATGAAACAAAGACAGGGAAAGACAGAGAAATTCTTACACAATTCGTTCAGGGGCTGTGATGCAACCTGGATTGACCATATCTAGACCCACAGCTGGATGAGACATAAGGGTGGACACTCTTGGGGCTGAGAGGTTTGGTGAGGTTGGGTGAGCAAACGCAGACCCTTTGAAGTAATACTGCGTGCTACCCATCGCATGGGTCCCAAATCTCCAGGTTCAAGGGCATCTTCCTACATCGAAAACATGCATGAGAAACCCAGAAGATGGTACACCGTGTGATGGGGAAAGGTTTCTAAAACGCACCTCATTTCTCATCTCCTTGTGCTCGGGTTCGCCATTCCAGCCACTTTACTAGCAATCTCCCTACTTGGAGCATCAGCACCTTTAACCTCCTGTTCCGTACAGGTTGCAATTTGTCCTGAGGATGCACGGGAAGACGGGGAACCAATGAGAGACTAGCTCTTGGTGTTGGGACAGGTACAGGTCACTCTATTTTCCCATCAGGAAGAAGAATTAACCACAGGCTCAGCCTGCCCCCCGGAACCAGAACAGGGCCTGAAGCCATCCTGCGCTTTTGCGGCCAGCTCCCAAAGAAGCGTCTTGTAAAATGGAGCTTCAGGGCACTGCAATTCACAAACCTGCGAGTTATAAATGATTACTCTCGTCCACAAATATATTGAGGGAAGGCAAAGAAGAGGATTTGAAATCAAGGCAGAATTGCAGGAAACAGATTTCAGGAGGTAGATTCGAATCGCCTTTAAAGCACATGAAAAGCGGCAAAACGTTGACAATGATGCCCTTGGCCAAAAAGGGCGTATGCGTTTTTTCCTGAATATATTCAGGAAAAAACGCATACGCCCTTTTTGGCCAACCAAGCAACCTGGAAAGGCAAATCAGCGCTACAAAGAAGTCTCGCTTCCCATCGGTCAAAAGGGCCATGCTGAAAAAAGTGTCAAAACCAGAAATGCAGGACAGGCCATGGAGGAATCGGAGCCTTGCTACACTGATGGGCGGGATGTAAATCGCCAACAGCCACTCTGGAGAAGTGTACGGTGTGTCCTGAAACATCTAAAAAACACAGCTTAGAGAGCATAGGGCACTTCCACGCATGGGGGGATAAAGTGGGAAAATTGAAAATCAGCAAGACACAAGCACCCCAAAGTTTAGGGCTGCTCTGTTGACAAGGACCTCCACTTCATTCCACCTTAAATATCCCAGGAAAGCGAAAAATGGATCAAAAAGTTGTGGTCCTTATGTACAATGGAGTATCACTCAGCCATGAAATCAACGTCATAAGGCTAGTAGCAGCATGATGAGTGGATTTAGGTAAGACGATTCTAAGTGAAATAAGTCACACAGAAAAGGACACTTCTCCTAAGGTGTCACTTATAGACGGAATGTTAAAACCGTTACACTTGAACTGAATTACAAAACAGAACAGAGTCACACATGCAGAAAACACACTATGGCTGCTTAACGGGAAAGGTGAGGTGGGGTGATACATAAAACAAGAGTTTCAAATTAGCTCAGATACCGTTCCATAAACCCAATATGTAATAGACAAGACCTACTCCTTGCTCAGAGAACTGGACTCAACACGCCCGATTCACCGCACAAGAATATATCTGACTAGTAATAATCTTAAAACCTATGTATTGATATATCTTTGTTAGTGTGTCAAGTGGGTGTAAAGCGGCATAAACACAGCCGTGAAAAGCAGCTAAACCCCATTATAAAAATAAATTACTTTTAAAAACCCATGAAACAAAGACAGGGAAAGACAGAGAAATTCTTACACAATTCGTTCAGGGGCTGTGATGCAACCTGGATTGACCATATCTAGACCCACAGCTGGATGAGACCTAAGGGTGGACACTCTTGGGGCTGAGAGGTTTGGTGAGGTTGGGTGAGCAAACGCAGACCCTTTAAAGTAATACTGCGTGCTACCCATCGCATGGGTCCCAAATCTCCAGGTTCAAGGGCATCTTCCTACATCGAAAACATGCATGAGAAACCCAGAAGATGGTACACCGTGTGATGGGGAAAGGTTTCTAAAACGCACCTCATTTCTCATCTCCTTGTGCTCGGGTTCGCCATTCCAGCCACTTTACTAGCAATCTCCCTACTTGGAGCATCAGCACCTTTAACCTCCTGTTCCGTACAGGTTGCAATTTGTCCTGAGGATGAACGGGAAGATGGGGAACCAATGAGAGACTAGCTCTTGGTGTTGGGACAGGCACAGGTCACTCTATTTTCCCATCAGGAAGAAGAATTAACCACAGGCTCAGCCTGCCCCCCGGAACCAGAACAGGGCCTGAAGCCATCCTGCGCTTTTGCGGCCAGCTCCCAAAAAAGCGACATGTAAAATGGAGCTTCAGGGCACTGCAATTCACAAACCTGCAGAGTTATAAATGATAACTCTCGTCCACAAATATATTGAGGGAAGGCAAAGAAGAGGATTTGAAATCAAGGCAGAATTGCAGGAAACAGATTTCAGGAGGTAGATTCGAATCGCCTTTAAAGCACATGAAAAGTGGCAAAACGTTGACAATGATGCCCTTGGCCAAAAAGGGCGTATGCGTTTTTTCCTGAATATATTCAGGAAAAAACGCATACGCCCTTTTTGGCCAACCAAGCAACCTGGAAAGGCAAATCAGCGCTACAAAGAAGTCTCGCTTCCCATCGGTCAAAAGGGCCATGCTGAAAAAAGTGTCAAAACCAGAAATGCAGGACAGGCCATGGAGGAATCGGAGCCTTGCTACACTGATGGGCGGGATGTAAATCGCCAACAGCCACTCTGGAGAAGTGTACGGTGTGTCCTGAAACATCTAAAAAACACAGCTTAGAGAGCATAGGGCACTTCCACGCATGGGGGGATAAAGTGGGAAAATTGAAAATCAGCAAGACACAAGCACCCCAAAGTTTAGGGCTGCTCTGTTGACAAGGACCTCCACTTCATTCCACCTTAAATATCCCAGGAAAGCGAAAAATGGATCAAAAAGTTGTGGTCCTTATGTACAATGGAATATCACTCAGCCATGAAATCAATGTCATAAGGCTAGTAGCAGCATGATGAGTGGATTTAGGTAAGACGATTCTAAGTGAAATAAGTCACACAGAAAAGACACTTCTCCTAAGGTGTCACTTATAGAGGGAATGTAAAAACCGTTACACTTGAACTGAATTACAAAACAGAACAGTCACACATGCAGAAAACACACTATGGCTGCTTAACGGGAAAGGTGAGGTGGGGTGATACATAAAACAAGAGTTTCAAATTAGCTCAGATACCGTTCCATAAACCCAATATGTAATAGACAAGACCTACTCCTTGCTCAGAGAACTGGACTCAACACGCCCGATTCACCGCACAAGAATATATCTGACTAGTAATAATCTTAAAACCTATGTATTGATATCTCTCTGTTAGTGTGTCAAGTGGGTGTAAAGCGGCATAAACACAGCCGTGAAAAGCAGCTAAACCCCATTATAAAAATAAATTACTTTTAAAAACCCATGAAACAAAGACAGGGAAAGACAGAGAAATTCTTACACAATTCGTTCAGGGGCTGTGATGCAACCTGGATTGACCATATCTAGACCCACAGCTGGATGAGACATAAGGGTGGACACTCTTGGGGCTGAGAGGTTTGGTGAGGTTGGGTGAGCAAACGCAGACCCTTTAAAGTAATACTGCGTGCTACCCATCGCATGGGTCCCAAATCTCCAGGTTCAAGGGCATCTTCCTACATCGAAAACATGCATGAGAAACCCAGAAGATGGTACACCGTGTGATGGGGAAAGGTTTCTAAAACGCACCTCATTTCTCATCTCCTTGTGCTCGGGTTCGCCATTCCAGCCACTTTACTAGCAATCTCCCTACTTGGAGCATCAGCACCTTTAACCTCCTGTTCCGTACAGGTTGCAATTTGTCCTGAGGATGAACGGGAAGACGGGGAACCAATGAGAGACTAGCTCTTGGTGTTGGGACAGGCACAGGTCACTCTATTTTCCCATCAGGAAGAAGAATTAACCACAGGCTCAGCCTGCCCCCCGGAAGCAGAACAGGGCCTGAAGCCATCCTGCTCTTTTGCGGCCAGCTCCCAAAAAAGCGACTTGTTAAATGGAGCTTCAGGGCACTGCAATTCACAAACCTGCAGAGTTATAAATGATAACTCTCGTCCACAAATATATTGAGGGAAGGCAAAGAAGAGGATTTGAAATCCAGGCAGAATTGCAGGAAACAGATTTCAGGAGGTGGATTCGAATCGCCTTTAAAGCACATGAAAAGCGGCAAAACGTTGACAATGATGCCCTTGGCCAAAAAGGGCGTATGCGTTTTTTCCTGAATATATTCAGGAAAAAACGCATACGCCCTTTTTGGCCAACCAAGCAACCTGGAAAGGCAAATCAGCGCTACAAAGAAGTCTCGCTTCCCATCGGTCAAAAGGGCCATGCTGAAAAAAGTGTCAAAACCAGAAATGCAGGACAGGCCATGGAGGAATCGGAGCCTTGCTACACTGATGGGCGGGATGTAAATCGCCAACAGCCACTCTGGAGAAGTGTACGGTGTGTCCTGAAACATCTAAAAAACACAGCTTAGAGAGCATAGGGCACTTCCACGCATGGGGGGATAAAGTGGGAAAATTGAAAATCAGCAAGACACAAGCACCCCAAAGTTTAGCGCTGCTCTGTTGACAAGGACCTCCACTTCATTCCACCTTAAATATCCCAGGAAAGCGAAAAATGGATCAAAAAGTTATGGTCCTTATGTACAATGGAATATCACTCAGCCATGAAATCAATGTCATAAGGCTAGTAGCAGCATGATGAGTGGATTTAGGTAAGACGATTCTAAGTGAAATAAGTCACACAGAAAAGGACACTTCTCATAAGGTGTCACTTAAAGAGGGAATGTAAAAACCGTTACACTTGACTGAATTACAAAACAGAACAGAGTCACACATGCAGAAAACACACTATGGCTGCTTAACGGGAAAGGTGAGGTGGGGTGATACATAAAACAAGAGTTTCAAATTAGCTCAGATACCGTTCCATAAACCCAATATGTAATAGACAAGACCTACTCCTTGCTCAGAGAACTGGACTCAACACGCCCGATTCACCGCACAAGAATATATCTGACTAGTAATAATCTTAAAACCTATGTATTGATATCTCTCTGTTAGTGGGTCAAGTGGGTGTAAAGCGGCATAAACACAGCCGTGAAAAGCAGCTAAACCCCATTATAAAAATAAATTACTTTTAAAAACCCATGAAACAAAGATAGGGAAAGACAGAGAAATTCTTACACAATTCGTTCAGGGGCTGTGATGCAACCTGGATTGACCATATCTAGACCCACAGCTGGATGAGACATAAGGGTGGACACTCTTGGGGCTGAGAGGTTTGGTGAGGTTGGGTGAGCAAACGCAGACCCTTTAAAGTAATACTGCGTGCTACCCATCGCATGGGTCCCAAATCTCCAGGTTCAAGGGCACCTTCCTACATCGAAAACATGCATGAGAAACCCAGAAGATGGTACACCGTGTGATGGGGAAAGGTTTCTAAAACGCACCTCATTTCTCATCTCCTTGTGCTCGGGTTCGCCATTCCAGCCACTTTACTAGCAATCTCCCTACTTGGAGCATCAGCACCTTTAACCTCCTGTTCCGTACAGGTTGCAATTTGTCCTGAGGATGCACGGGAAGACGGGGAACCAATGAGAGACTAGCTCTTGGTGTTGGGACAGGTACAGGTCACTCTATTTTCCCATCAGGAAGAAGAATTAACCACAGGCTCAGCCTGCCCCCCGGAACCAGAACAGGGCCTGAAGCCATCCTGCGCTTTTGCGGCCAGCTCCCAAAAAAGCGTCTTGTAAAATGGAGCTTCAGGGCACTGCAATTCACAAACCTGCGAGTTATAAATGATTACTCTCGTCCACAAATATATTGAGGGAAGGCAAAGAAGAGGATTTGAAATCAAGGCAGAATTGCAGGAAACAGATTTCAGGAGGTAGATTCGAATCGCCTTTAAAGCACATGAAAAGCGGCAAAACGTTGACAATGATGCCCTTGGCCAAAAAGGGCGTATGCGTTTTTTCCTGAATATATTCAGGAAAAAACGCATACGCCCTTTTTGGCCAACCAAGCAACCTGGAAAGGCAAATCAGCGCTACAAAGAAGTCTCGCTTCCCATCAGTCAAAAGGGCCATGCTGAAAAAAGTGTCAAAACCAGAAATGCAGGACAGGCCATGGAGGAATGGGAGCCTTGCTACACTGATGGGCGGGATGTAAATCGCCAACAGCCACTCTGGAGAAGTGTACGGTGTGTCCTGAAACATCTAAAAAACACAGCTTAGAGAGCATAGGGCACTTCCACGCATGGGGGGATAAAGTGGGAAAATTGAAAATCAGCAAGACACAAGCACCCCAAAGTTTAGGGCTGCTCTGTTGACAAGGACCTCCACTTCATTCCACCTTAAATATCCCAGGAAAGCGAAAAATGGATCAAAAAGTTGTGGTCCTTATGTACAATGGAATATCACTCAGCCATGAAATCAACGTCATAAGGCTAGTAGCAGCATGATGAGTGGATTTAGGTAAGACGATTCTAAGTGAAATAAGTCACACAGAAAAGGACACTTCTCATAAGGTGTCACTTATAGAGGGAATGTAAAAACCGTTACACTTGAACTGAATTACAAAACAGAACAGAGTCACACATGCAGAAAACACACTATGGCTGCTTAACGGGAAAGGTGAGGTGGGGTGAATCATAAAACAAGAGTTTCAAATTAGCTCAGATACCGTTCCATAAACCCAATATGTAATAGACAAGACCTACTCCTTGCTCAGAGAACTGGACTCAACACGCCCGATTCACTGCACAAGAATATATCTGACTAGTAATAATCTTAAAACCTATGTATTGATATCTCTCTGTTAGTGTGTCAAGTGGGTGTAAAGCAGCATAAACACAGCCGTGAAAAGCAGCTAAACCCCATTATAAAAATAAATTACTTTTAAAAACCCATGAAACAAAGACAGGGAAAGACAGAGAAATTCTTACACAATTCGTTCAGGGGCTGTGATGCAACCTGGATTGACCATATCTAGACCCACAGCTGGATGAGACATAAGGGTGGACACTCTTGGGCCTGAGAGGTTTTGTGAGGTTGGGTGAGCAAACGCAGACCCTTTAAAGTAATACTGCGTGCTACCCATCGCATGGGTCCCAAATCTCCAGGTTCAAGGGCATCTTCCTACATCGAAAACATGCATGAGAAACCCAGAAGATGGTACACCGTGTGATGGGGAAAGGTTTCTAAAACGCACCTCATTTCTCATCTCCTTGTGCTCGGGTTCGCCATTCCAGCCACTTTACTAGCAATCTCCCTACTTGGAGCATCAGCACCTTTAACCTCCTGTTCCGTACAGGTTGCAATTTGTCCTGAGGATGAACGGGAAGACGGGGAACCAATGAGAGACTAGCTCTTGGTGTTGGGACAGGCACAGGTCACTCTATTTTCCCATCAGGAAGAAGAATTAACCACAGGCTCAGCCTGCCCCCCGGAAGCAGAACAGGGCCTGAAGCCATCCTGCTCTTTTGCGGCCAGCTCCCAAAAAAGCGACTTGTTAAATGGAGCTTCAGGGCACTGCAATTCACAAACCTGCAGAGTTATAAATGATAACTCTCGTCCACAAATATATTGAGGGAAGGCAAAGAAGAGGATTTGAAATCCAGGCAGAATTGCAGGAAACAGATTTCAGGAGGTAGATTCGAATCGCCTTTAAAGCACATGAAAAGCGGCAAAACGTTGACAATGATGCCCTTGGCCAAAAAGGGCGTATGCGTTTTTTCCTGAATATATTCAGGAAAAAACGCATACGCCCTTTTTGGCCAACCAAGCAACCTGGAAAGGCAAATCAGCGCTACAAAGAAGTCTCGCTTCCCATCGGTCAAAAGGGCCATGCTGAAAAAAGTGTCAAAACCAGAAATGCAGGACAGGCCATGGAGGAATCGGAGCCTTGCTACACTGATGGGCGGGATGTAAATCGCCAACAGCCACTCTGGAGAAGTGTACGGTGTGTCCTGAAACATCTAAAAAACACAGCTTAGAGAGCATAGGGCACTTCCACGCATGGGGGGATAAAGTGGGAAAATTGAAAATCAGCAAGACACAAGCACCCCAAAGTTTAGGGCTGCTCTGTTGACAAGGACCTCCACTTCATTCCACCTTAAATATCCCAGGAAAGCGAAAAATGGATCAAAAAGTTGTGGTCCTTATGTACAATGGAATATCACTCAGCCATGAAATCAATGTCATAAGTCTAGTAGCAGCATGATGAGTGGATTTAGGTAAGACGATTCTAAGTGAAATAAGTCACACAGAAAAGGACACTTCTCCTAAGGTGTCACTTAAAGAGGGAATGTAAAAACCGTTACACTTGAACTGAATTACAAAACAGAACAGAGTCACACATGCAGAAAACACACTATGGCTGCTTAACGGGAAAGGTGAGGTGGGGTGATACATAAAACAAGAGTTTCAAATTAGCTCAGATACCGTTCCATAAACCCAATATGTAATAGACAAGACCTACTCCTTGCTCAGAGAACTGCACTCAACACGCCCGATTCACCGCACAAGAATATATCTGACTAGTAATAATCTTAAAACCTATGTATTGATATCTCTCTGTTAGTGTGTCAAGTGGGTGTAAAGCAGCATAAACACAGCCGTGAAAAGCAGCTAAACCCCATTATAAAAATAAATTACTTTTAAAAACCCATGAAACAAAGACAGGGAAAGACAGAGAAATTCTTACACAATTCGTTCAGGGGCTGTGATGCAACCTGGATTGACCATATCTAGACCCACAGCTGGATGAGACATAAGGGTGGACACTCTTGGGGCTGAGAGGTTTGGTGAGGTTGGGTGAGCAAACGCAGACCCTTTAAAGTAATACTGCGTGCTACCCATCGCATGGGTCCCAAATCTCCAGGTTCAAGGGCATCTTCCTACATCGAAAACATGCATGAGAAACCCAGAAGATGGTACACCGTGTGATGGGGAAAGGTTTCTAAAACGCACCTCATTTCTCATCTCCTTGTGCTCGGGTTCGCCATTCCAGCCACTTTACTAGCAATCTCCCTACTTGGAGCATCAGCACCTTTAACCTCCTGTTCCGTACAGGTTGCAATTTGTCCTGAGGATGCACGGGAAGACGGGGAACCAATGAGAGACTAGCTCTTGGTGTTGGGACAGGCACAGGTCACTCTATTTTCCCATCAGGAAGAAGAATTAACCACAGGCTCAGCCTGCCCCCCGGAACCAGAACAGGGCCTGAAGCCATCCTGCGCTTTTGCGGCCAGCTCCCAAAAAAGCGACTTGTAAAATGGAGCTTCAGGGCACTGCAATTCACAAACCTGCAGAGTTATAAATGATAACTCTCGTCCACAAATATATTGAGGGAAGGCAAAGAAGAGGATTTGAAATCAAGGCAGAATTGCAGGAAACAGATTTCAGGAGGTAGATTCGAATCGCCTTTAAAGCACATGAAAAGCGGCAAAACGTTGACAATGATGCCCTTGGCCAAAAAGGGCGTATGCGTTTTTTCCTGAATATATTCAGGAAAAAACGCATACGCCCTTTTTGGCCAACCAAGCAACCTGGAAAGGCAAATCAGCGCTACAAAGAAGTCTCGCTTCCCATCGGTCAAAAGGGCCATGCTGAAAAAAGTGTCAAAACCAGAAATGCAGGACAGGCCATGGAGGAATCGGAGCCTTGCTACAGTGATGGGCGGGATGTAAATCGCCAACAGCCACTCTGGAGAAGTGTACGGTGTGTCCTGAAACATCTAAAAAACACAGCTTAGAGAGCATAGGGCACTTCCACGCATGGGGGGATAAAGTGGGAAAATTGAAAATCAGCAAGACACAAGCACCCCAAAGTTTAGGGCTGCTCTGTTGACAAGGACCTCCACTTCATTCCACCTTAAATATCCCAGGAAAGCGAAAAATGGATCAAAAAGTTGTGGTCCTTATGTACAATGGAATATCACTCAGCCATGAAATCAATGTCATAAGGCTAGTAGCAGCATGATGAGTAGATTTAGGTAAGACGATTCTAAGTGAAATAAGTCACACAGAAAAGGACACTTCTCCTAAGGTGTCACTTATAGAGGGAATGTAAAAACCGTTACACATGAACTGAATTACAAAACAGAACAGAGTCACACATGCAGAAAACACACTATGGCTGCTTAACGGGAAAGGTGAGGTGGGGTGATACATAAAACAAGAGTTTCAAATTAGCTCAGATACCGTTCCATAAACCCAATATGTAATAGACAAGACCTACTCCTTGCTCAGAGAACTGGACTCAACACGCCCGATTCACCGCACAAGAATATATCTGACTAGTAATAATCTTAAAACCTATGTATTGATATCTCTCTGTTAGTGTGTCAAGTGGGTGTAAAGCGGCATAAACACAGCCGTGAAAAGCAGCTAAACCCCATTATAAAAATAAATTACTTTTAAAAACCCATGAAACAAAGACAGGGAAAGACAGAGAAATTCTTACACAATTCGTTCAGGGGCTGTGATGCAACCTGGATTGACCATATCTAGACCCACAGCTGGATGAGACATAAGGGTGGACACTCTTGGGGCTGAGAGGTTTGGTGAGGTTGGGTGAGCAAACGCAGACCCTTTAAAGTAATACTGCGTGCTACCCATCGCATGGGTCCCAAATCTCCAGGTTCAAGGGCATCTTCCTACATCGAAAACATGCATGAGAAACCCAGAAGATGGTACACCGTGTGATGGGGAAAGGTTTCTAAAACGCACCTCATTTCTCATCTCCTTGTGCTCGGGTTCGCCATTCCAGCCACTTTACTAGCAATCTCCCTACTTGGAGCATCAGCACCTTTAACCTCCTGTTCCGTACAGGTTGCAATTTGTCCTGAGGATGAACGGGAAGACGGGGAACCAATGAGAGACTAGCTCTTGGTGTTGGGACAGGCACAGGTCACTCTATTTTCCCATCAGGAAGAAGAATTAACCACAGGCTCAGCCTGCCCCCCGGAAGCAGAACAGGGCCTGAAGCCATCCTGCTCTTTTGCGGCCAGCTCCCAAAAAAGCGACTTGTTAAATGGAGCTTCAGGGCACTGCAATTCACAAACCTGCAGAGTTATAAATGATAACTCTCGTCCACAAATATATTGAGGGAAGGCAAAGAAGAGGATTTGAAATCCAGGCAGAATTGCAGGAAACAGATTTCAGGAGGTAGATTCGAATCGCCTTTAAAGCACATGAAAAGCGGCAAAACGTTGACAATGATGCCCTTGGCCAAAAAGGGCGTATGCGTTTTTTCCTGAATATATTCAGGAAAAAACGCATACGCCCTTTTTGGCCAACCAAGCAACCTGGAAAGGCAAATCAGCGCTACAAAGAAGTCTCGCTTCCCATCGGTCAAAAGGGCCATGCTGAAAAAAGTGTCAAAACCAGAAATGCAGGACAGGCCATGGAGGAATCGGAGCCTTGCTACACTGATGGGCGGGATGTAAATCGCCAACAGCCACTCTGGAGAAGTGTACGGTGTGTCCTGAAACATCTAAAAAACACAGCTTAGAGAGCATAGGGCACTTCCACGCATGGGGGGATAAAGTGGGAAAATTGAAAATCAGCAAGACACAAGCACCCCAAAGTTTAGGGCTGCTCTGTTGACAAGGACCTCCACTTCATTCCACCTTAAATATCCCAGGAAAGCGAAAAATGGATCAAAAAGTTGTGGTCCTTATGTACAATGGAATATCACTCAGCCATGAAATCAATGTCATAAGTCTAGTAGCAGCATGATGAGTGGATTTAGGTAAGACGATTCTAAGTGAAATAAGTCACACAGAAAAGGACACTTCTCCTAAGGTGTCACTTAAAGAGGGAATGTAAAAACCGTTACAGTTGAACTGAATTACAAAACAGAACAGAGTCACACATGCAGAAAACACACTATGGCTGCTTAACGGGAAAGGTGAGGTGGGGTGATACATAAAACAAGAGTTTCAAATTAGCTCAGATACCGTTCCATAAACCCAATATGTAATAGACAAGACCTACTCCTTGCTCAGAGAACTGGACTCAACACGCCCGATTCACCGCACAAGAATATATCTGACTAGTAATAATCTTAAAACCTATGTATTGATATCTCTCTGTTAGTGTGTCAAGTGGGTGTAAAGCGGCATAAACACAGCCGTGAAAAGCAGCTAAACCCCATTATAAAAATAAATTACTTTTAAAAACCCATGAAACAAAGACAGGGAAAGACAGAGAAATTCTTACACAATTCGTTCAGGGGCTGTGATGCAACCTGGATTGACCATATCTAGACCCACAGCTGGATGAGACATAAGGGTGGACACTCTTGGGGCTGAGAGGTTTGGTGAGGTTGGGTGAGCAAACGCAGACCCTTTAAAGTAATACTGCGTGCTACCCATCGCATGGGTCCCAAATCTCCAGGTTCAAGGGCATCTTCCTACATCGAAAACATGCATGAGAAACCCAGAAGATGGTACACCGTGTGATGGGGAAAGGTTTCTAAAACGCACCTCATTTCTCATCTCCTTGTGCTCGGGTTCGCCATTCCAGCCACTTTACTAGCAATCTCCCTACTTGGAGCATCAGCACCTTTAACCTCCTGTTCCGTACAGGTTGCAATTTGTCCTGAGGATGCACGGGAAGACGGGGAACCAATGAGAGACTAGCTCTTGGTGTTGGGACAGGCACAGGTCACTCTATTTTCCCATCAGGAAGAAGAATTAACCACAGGCTCAGCCTGCCCCCCGGAACCAGAACAGGGCCTGAAGCCATCCTGCGCTTTTGCGGCCAGCTCCCAAAAAAGCGACTTGTAAAATGGAGCTTCAGGGCACTGCAATTCACAAACCTGCAGAGTTATAAATGATAACTCTCGTCCACAAATATATTGAGGGAAGGCAAAGAAGAGGATTTGAAATCAAGGCAGAATTGCAGGAAACAGATTTCAGGAGGTAGATTCGAATCGCCTTTAAAGCACATGAAAAGCGGCAAAACGTTGACAATGATGCCCTTGGCCAAAAAGGGCGTATGCGTTTTTTCCTGAATATATTCAGGAAAAAACGCATACGCCCTTTTTGGCCAACCAAGCAACCTGGAAAGGCAAATCAGCGCTACAAAGAAGTCTCGCTTCCCATCGGTCAAAAGGGCCATGCTGAAAAAAGTGTCAAAACCAGAAATGCAAGACAGGCCATGGAGGAATCGGAGCCTTGCTACAGTGATGGGCGGGATGTAAATCGCCAACAGCCACTCTGGAGAAGTGTACGGTGTGTCCTGAAACATCTAAAAAACACAGCTTAGAGAGCATAGGGCACTTCCACGCATGGGGGGATAAAGTGGGAAAATTGAAAATCAGCAAGACACAAGCACCCCAAAGTTTAGGGCTGCTCTGTTGACAAGGACCTCCACTTCATTCCACCTTAAATATCCCAGGAAAGCGAAAAATGGATCAAAAAGTTGTGGTCCTTATGTACAATGGAATATCACTCAGCCATGAAATCAATGTCATAAGGCTAGTAGCAGCATGATGAGTAGATTTAGGTAAGACGATTCTAAGTGAAATAAGTCACACAGAAAAGGACACTTCTCCTAAGGTGTCACTTATAGAGGGAATGTAAAAACCGTTACACATGAACTGAATTACAAAACAGAACAGAGTCACACATGCAGAAAACACACTATGGCTGCTTAACGGGAAAGGTGAGGTGGGGTGATACATAAAACAAGAGTTTCAAATTAGCTCAGATACCGTTCCATAAACCCAATATGTAATAGACAAGACCTACTCCTTGCTCAGAGAACTGGACTCAACACGCCCGATTCACCGCACAAGAATATATCTGACTAGTAATAATCTTAAAACCTATGTATTGATATCTCTCTGTTAGTGTGTCAAGTGGGTGTAAAGCGGCATAAACACAGCCGTGAAAAGCAGCTAAACCCCATTATAAAAATAAATTACTTTTAAAAACCCATGAAACAAAGACAGGGAAAGACAGAGAAATTCTTACACAATTCGTTCAGGGGCTGTGATGCAACCTGGATTGACCATATCTAGACCCACAGCTGGATGAGACATAAGGGTGGACACTCTTGGGGCTGAGAGGTTTGGTGAGGTTGGGTGAGCAAACGCAGACCCTTTAAAGTAATACTGCGTGCTACCCATCGCATGGGTCCCAAATCTCCAGGTTCAAGGGCATCTTCCTACATCGAAAACATGCATGAGAAACCCAGAAGATGGTACACCGTGTGATGGGGAAAGGTTTCTAAAACGCACCTCATTTCTCATCTCCTTGTGCTCGGGTTCGCCATTCCAGCCACTTTACTAGCAATCTCCCTACTTGGAGCATCAGCACCTTTAACCTCCTGTTCCGTACAGGTTGCAATTTGTCCTGAGGATGCACGGGAAGACGGGGAACCAATGAGAGACTAGCTCTTGGTGTTGGGACAGGCACAGGTCACTCTATTTTCCCATCAGGAAGAAGAATTAACCACAGGCTCAGCCTGCCCCCCGGAACCAGAACACGGCCTGAAGCCATCCTGCGCTTTTGCGGCCAGCTCCCAAAGAAGTGTCTTGTAAAATGGAGCTTCAGGGCACTGCAATTCACAAACCTGCGAGTTATAAATGATTACTCTCGTCCACAAATATATTGAGGGAAGGCAAAGAAGAGAATTTGAAATCAAGGCAGAATTGCAGGAAACAGATTTCAGGAGGTAGATTCGAATCGCCTTTAAAGCACATGAAAAGCGGCAAAACGTTGACAATGATGCCCTTGGCCAAAAAGGGCGTATGCGTTTTTTCCTGAATATATTCAGGAAAAAACGCATACGCCCTTTTTGGCCAACCAAGCAACCTGGAAAGGCAAATCAGCGCTACAAAGAAGTCTCGCTTCCCATCGGTCAAAAGGGCCATGCTGAAAAAAGTGTCAAAACCAGAAATGCAGGACAGGCCATGGAGGAATCGGAGCCTTGCTACACTGATGGGCGGGATGTAAATCGCCAACAGCCACTCTGGAGAAGTGTACGGTGTGTCCTGAAACATCTAAAAAACACAGCTTAGAGAGCATAGGGCACTTCCACGCATGGGGGGATAAAGTGGGAAAATTGAAAATCAGCAAGACACAAGCACCCCAAAGTTTAGGGCTGCTCTGTTGACAAGGACCTCCACTTCATTCCACCTTAAATATCCCAGGAAAGCGAAAAATGGATCAAAAAGTTGTGGTCCTTATGTACAATGGAATATCACTCAGCCATGAAATCAATGTCATAAGTCTAGTAGCAGCATGATGAGTGGATTTAGGTAAGACGATTCTAAGTGAAATAAGTCACACAGAAAAGGACACTTCTCCTAAGGTGTCACTTAAAGAGGGAATGTAAAAACCGTTACACTTGAACTGAATTACAAAACAGAACAGAGTCACACATGCAGAAAACACACTATGGCTGCTTAACGGGAAAGGTGAGGTGGGGTGATACATAAAACAAGAGTTTCAAATTAGCTCAGATACCGTTCCATAAACCCAATATGTAATAGACAAGACCTACTCCTTGCTCAGAGAACTGGACTCAACACGCCCGATTCACCGCACAAGAATATATCTGACTAGTAATAATCTTAAAACCTATGTATTGATATCTCTCTGTTAGTGTGTCAAGTGGGTGTAAAGCAGCATAAACACAGCCGTGAAAAGCAGCTAAACCCCATTATAAAAATAAATTACTTTTAAAAACCCATGAAACAAAGACAGGGAAAGACAGAGAAATTCTTACACAATTCGTTCAGGGGCTGTGATGCAACCTGGATTGACCATATCTAGACCCACAGCTGGATGAGACATAAGGGTGGACACTCTTGGGGCTGAGAGGTTTGGTGAGGTTGGGTGAGCAAACGCAGACCCTTTAAAGTAATACTGCGTGCTACCCATCGCATGGGTCCCAAATCTCCAGGTTCAAGGGCATCTTCCTACATCGAAAACATGCATGAGAAACCCAGAAGATGGTACACCGTGTGATGGGGAAAGGTTTCTAAAACGCACCTCATTTCTCATCTCCTTGTGCTCGGGTTCGCCATTCCAGCCACTTTACTAGCAATCTCCCTACTTGGAGCATCAGCACCTTTAACCTCCTGTTCCGTACAGGTTGCAATTTGTCCTGAGGATGAACGGGAAGATGGGGAACCAATGAGAGACTAGCTCTTGGTGTTGGGACAGGCACAGGTCACTCTATTTTCCCATCAGGAAGAAGAATTAACCACAGGCTCAGCCTGCCCCCCGGAAGCAGAACAGGGCCTGAAGCCATCCTGCTCTTTTGCGGCCAGCTCCCAAAAAAGCGACTTGTTAAATGGAGCTTCAGGGCACTGCAATTCACAAACCTGCAGAGTTATAAATGATAACTCTCGTCCACAAATATATTGAGGGAAGGCAAAGAAGAGGATTTGAAATCCAGGCAGAATTGCAGGAAACAGATTTCAGGAGGTAGATTCGAATCGCCTTTAAAGCACATGAAAAGCGGCAAAACGTTGACAATGATGCCCTTGGCCAAAAAGGGCGTATGCGTTTTTTCCTGAATATATTCAGGAAAAAACGCATACGCCCTTTTTGGCCAACCAAGCAACCTGGAAAGGCAAATCAGCGCTACAAAGAAGTCTCGCTTCCCATCGGTCAAAAGGGCCATGCTGAAAAAAGTGTCAAAACCAGAAATGCAGGACAGGCCATGGAGGAATCGGAGCCTTGCTACACTGATGGGCGGGATGTAAATCGCCAACAGCCACTCTGGAGAAGTGTACGGTGTGTCCTGAAACATCTAAAAAACACAGCTTAGAGAGCATAGGGCACTTCCACGCATGGGGGGATAAAGTGGGAAAATTGAAAATCAGCAAGACACAAGCACCCCAAAGTTTAGCGCTGCTCTGTTGACAAGGACCTCCACTTCATTCCACCTTAAATATCCCAGGAAAGCGAAAAATGGATCAAAAAGTTATGGTCCTTATGTACAATGGAATATCACTCAGCCATGAAATCAATGTCATAAGGCTAGTAGCAGCATGATGAGTGGATTTAGGTAAGACGATTCTAAGTGAAATAAGTCACACAGAAAAGGACACTTCTCATAAGGTGTCACTTAAAGAGGGAATGTAAAAACCGTTACACTTGAACTGAATTACAAAACAGAACAGAGTCACACATGCAGAAAACACACTATGGCTGCTTAACGGGAAAGGTGAGGTGGGGTGATACATAAAACAAGAGTTTCAAATTAGCTCAGATACCGTTCCATAAACCCAATATGTAATAGACAAGACCTACTCCTTGCTCAGAGAACTGGACTCAACACGCCCGATTCACCGCACAAGAATATATCTGACTAGTAATAATCTTAAAACCTATGTATTGATATCTCTCTGTTAGTGTGTCAAGTGGGTGTAAAGCGGCATAAACACAGCCGTGAAAAGCAGCTAAACCCCATTATAAAAATAAATTACTTTTAAAAACCCATGAAACAAAGACAGGGAAAGACAGAGAAATTCTTACACAATTCGTTCAGGGGCTGTGATGCAACCTGGATTGACCATATCTAGACCCACAGCTGGATGAGACATAAGGGTGGACACTCTTGGGGCTGAGAGGTTTGGTGAGGTTGGGTGAGCAAACGCAGACCCTTTAAAGTAATACTGCGTGCTACCCATCGCATGGGTCCCAAATCTCCAGGTTCAAGGGCATCTTCCTACATCGAAAACATGCATGAGAAACCCAGAAGATGGTACACCGTGTGATGGGGAAAGGTTTCTAAAACGCACCTCATTTCTCATCTCCTTGTGCTCGGGTTCGCCATTCCAGCCACTTTACTAGCAATCTCCCTACTTGGAGCATCAGCACCTTTAACCTCCTGTTCCGTACAGGTTGCAATTTGTCCTGAGGATGCACGGGAAGACGGGGAACCAATGAGAGACTAGCTCTTGGTGTTGGGACAGGTACAGGTCACTCTATTTTCCCATCAGGAAGAAGAATTAACCACAGGCTCAGCCTGCCCCCCGGAACCAGAACAGGGCCTGAAGCCATCCTGCGCTTTTGCGGCCAGCTCCCAAAAAAGCGTCTTGTAAAATGGAGCTTCAGGGCACTGCAATTCACAAACCTGCGAGTTATAAATGATTACTCTCGTCCACAAATATATTGAGGGAAGGCAAAGAAGAGGATTTGAAATCAAGGCAGAATTGCAGGAAACAGATTTCAGGAGGTAGATTCGAATCGCCTTTAAAGCACATGAAAAGCGGCAAAACGTTGACAATGATGCCCTTGGCCAAAAAGGGCGTATGCGTTTTTTCCTGAATATATTCAGGAAAAAACGCATACGCCCTTTTTGGCCAACCAAGCAACCTGGAAAGGCAAATCAGCGCTACAAAGAAGTCTCGCTTCCCATCGGTCAAAAGGGCCATGCTGAAAAAAGTGTCAAAACCAGAAATGCAGGACAGGCCATGGAGGAATGGGAGCCTTGCTACACTGATGGGCGGGATGTAAATCGCCAACAGCCACTCTGGAGAAGTGTACGGTGTGTCCTGAAACATCTAAAAAACACAGCTTAGAGAGCATAGGGCACTTCCACGCATGGGGGGATAAAGTGGGAAAATTGAAAATCAGCAAGACACAAGCACCCCAAAGTTTAGGGCTGCTCTGTTGACAAGGACCTCCACTTCATTCCACCTTAAATATCCCAGGAAAGCGAAAAATGGATCAAAAAGTTGTGGTCCTTATGTACAATGGAATATCACTCAGCCATGAAATCAACGTCATAAGGCTAGTAGCAGCATGATGAGTGGATTTAGGTAAGACGATTCTAAGTGAAATAAGTCACACAGAAAAGGACACTTCTCCTAAGGTGTCACTTATAGACGGAATGTAAAAACCGTTACACTTGAACTGAATTACAAAACAGAACAGAGTCACACATGCAGAAAACACACTATGGCTGCTTAACGGGAAAGGTGAGGTGGGGTGATACATAAAACAAGAGTTTCAAATTAGCTCAGATACCGTTCCATAAACCCAATATGTAATAGACAAGACCTACTCCTTGCTCAGAGAACTGGACTCAACACGCCCGATTCACTGCACAAGAATATATCTGACTAGTAATAATCTTAAACCCTATGTATTGATATCTCTCTGTTAGTGTGTCAAGTGGGTGTAAAGCGGCATAAACACAGCCGTGAAAAGCAGCTAAACCCCATTATAAAAATAAATTACTTTTAAAAACCCATGAAACAAAGACAGGGAAAGACAGAGAAATTCTTACACAATTCGTTCAGGGGCTGTGATGCAACCTGGATTGACCATATCTAGACCCACAGCTGGATGAGACATAAGGGTGGACACTCTTGGGGCTGAGAGGTTTAGTTAGGTTGGGTGAGCAAACGCAGACCCTTTGAAGTAATACTGCGTGCTACCCATCGCATGGGTCCCAAATCTCCAGGTTCAAGGGCATCTTCCTACATCGAAAACATGCATGAGAAACCCAGAAGATGGTACACCGTGTGATGGGGAAAGGTTTCTAAAACGCACCTCATTTCTCATCTCCTTGTGCTCGGGTTCGCCATTCCAGCCACTTTACTAGCAATCTCCCTACTTGGAGCATCAGCACCTTTAACCTCCTGTTCCGTACAGGTTGCAATTTGTCCTGAGGATGCACGGGAAGACGGGGAACCAATGAGAGACTAGCTCTTGGTGTTGGGACAGGCACAGGTCACTCTATTTTCCCATCAGGAAGAAGAATTAACCACAGGCTCAGCCTGCCCCCCGGAACCAGAACAGGGCCTGAAGCCATCCTGCGCTTTTGCGGCCAGCTCCCAAAAAAGCGACTTGTAAAATGGAGCTTCAGGGCACTGCAATTCACAAACCTGCAGAGTTATAAATGATAACTCTCGTCCACAAATATATTGAGGGAAGGCAAAGAAGAGGATTTGAAATCAAGGCAGAATTGCAGGAAACAGATTTCAGGAGGTAGATTCGAATCGCCTTTAAAGCACATGAAAAGCGGCAAAACGTTGACAATGATGCCCTTGGCCAAAAAGGGCGTATGCGTTTTTTCCTGAATATATTCAGGAAAAAACGCATACGCCCTTTTTGGCCAACCAAGCAACCTGGAAAGGCAAATCAGCGCTACAAAGAAGTCTCGCTTCCAATCGGTCAAAAGGGCCATGCTGAAAAAAGTGTCAAAACCAGAAATGCAGGACAGGCCATGGAGGAATCGGAGCCTTGCTACAGTGATGGGCGGGATGTAAATCGCCAACAGCCACTCTGGAGAAGTGTACGGTGTGTCCTGAAACATCTAAAAAACACAGCTTAGAGAGCATAGGGCACTTCCACGCATGGGGGGATAAAGTGGGAAAATTGAAAATCAGCAAGACACAAGCACCCCAAAGTTTAGGGCTGCTCTGTTGACAAGGACCTCCACTTCATTCCACCTTAAATATCCCAGGAAAGCGAAAAATGGATCAAAAAGTTGTGGTCCTTATGTACAATGGAATATCACTCAGCCATGAAATCAATGTCATAAGTCTAGTAGCAGCATGATGAGTGGATTTAGGTAAGACGATTCTAAGTGAAATAAGTCACACAGAAAAGGACACTTCTCATAAGGTGTCACTTAAAGAGGGAATGTAAAAACCGTTACACTTGAACTGAATTACAAAACAGAACAGAGTCACACATGCAGAAAACACACTATGGCTGCTTAACGGGAAAGGTGAGGTGGGGTGATACATAAAACAAGAGTTTCAAATTAGCTCAGATACCGTTCCATAAACCCAATATGTAATAGACAAGACCTACTCCTTGCTCAGAGAACTGGACTCAACACGCCCGATTCACCGCACAAGAATATATCTGACTAGTAATAATCTTAAAACCTATGTATTGATATCTCTCTGTTAGTGTGTCAAGTGTGTGTAAAGCGGCATAAACACAGCCGTGAAAAGCAGCTAAACCCCATTATAAAAATAAATTACTTTTAAAAACCCATGAAACAAAGACAGGGAAAGACAGAGAAATTCTTACACAATTCGTTCAGGGGCTGTGATGCAACCTGGATTGACCATATCTAGACCCACAGCTGGATGAGACATAAGGGTGGACACTCTTGGGGCTGAGAGGTTTGGTGAGGTTGGGTGAGCAAACGCAGACCCTTTAAAGTAATACTGCGTGCTACCCATCGCATGGGTCCCAAATCTCCAGGTTCAAGGGCATCTTCCTACATCGAAAACATGCATGAGAAACCCAGAAGATGGTACACCGTGTGATGGGGAAAGGTTTCTAAAACGCACCTCATTTCTCATCTCCTTGTGCTCGGGTTCGCCATTCCAGCCACTTTACTAGCAATCTCCCTACTTGGAGCATCAGCACCTTTAACCTCCTGTTCCGTACAGGTTGCAATTTGTCCTGAGGATGCACGGGAAGACGGGGAACCAATGAGAGACTAGCTCTTGGTGTTGGGACAGGTACAGGTCACTCTATTTTCCCATCAGGAAGAAGAATTAACCACAGGCTCAGCCTGCCCCCCGGAACCAGAACAGGGCCTGAAGCCATCCTGCGCTTTTGCGGCCAGCTCCCAAAAAAGCGTCTTGTAAAATGGAGCTTCAGGGCACTGCAATTCACAAACCTGCGAGTTATAAATGATTACTCTCGTCCACAAATATATTGAGGGAAGGCAAAGAAGAGGATTTGAAATCAAGGCAGAATTGCAGGAAACAGATTTCAGGAGGTAGATTCGAATCGCCTTTAAAGCACATGAAAAGCGGCAAAACGTTGACAATGATGCCCTTGGCCAAAAAGGGCGTATGCGTTTTTTCCTGAATATATTCAGGAAAAAACGCATACGCCCTTTTTGGCCAACCAAGCAACCTGGAAAGGCAAATCAGCGCTACAAAGAAGTCTCGCTTCCCATCGGTCAAAAGGGCCATGCTGAAAAAAGTGTCAAAACCAGAAATGCAGGACAGGCCATGGAGGAATGGGAGCCTTGCTACACTGATGGGCGGGATGTAAATCGCCAACAGCCACTCTGGAGAAGTGTACGGTGTGTCCTGAAACATCTAAAAAACACAGCTTAGAGAGCATAGGGCACTTCCACGCATGGGGGGATAAAGTGGGAAAATTGAAAATCAGCAAGACACAAGCACCCCAAAGTTTAGGGCTGCTCTGTTGACAAGGACCTCCACTTCATTCCACCTTAAATATCCCAGGAAAGCGAAAAATGGATCAAAAAGTTGTGGTCCTTATGTACAATGGAATATCACTCAGCCATGAAATCAACGTCATAAGGCTAGTAGCAGCATGATGAGTGGATTTAGGTAAGACGATTCTAAGTGAAATAAGTCACACAGAAAAGGACACTTCTCCTAAGGTGTCACTTATAGACGGAATGTAAAAACCGTTACACTTGAACTGAATTACAAAACAGAACAGAGTCACACATGCAGAAAACACACTATGGCTGCTTAACGGGAAAGGTGAGGTGGGGTGATACATAAAACAAGAGTTTCAAATTAGCTCAGATACCGTTCCATAAACCCAATATGTAATAGACAAGACCTACTCCTTGCTCAGAGAACTGGACTCAACACGCCCGATTCACCGCACAAGAATATATCTGACTAGTAATAATCTTAAAACCTATGTATTGATATCTCTCTGTTAGTGTGTCAAGTGGGTGTAAAGCGGCATAAACACAGCCGTGAAAAGCAGCTAAACCCCATTATAAAAATAAATTACTTTTAAAAACCCATGAAACAAAGACAGGGAAAGACAGAGAAATTCTTACACAATTCGTTCAGGGGCTGTGATGCAACCTGGATTGACCATATCTAGACCCACAGCTGGATGAGACATAAGGGTGGACACTCTTGGGGCTGAGAGGTTTGGTGAGGTTGGGTGAGCAAACGCAGACCCTTTAAAGTAATACTGCGTGCTACCCATCGCATGGGTCCCAAATCTCCAGGTTCAAGGGCATCTTCCTACATCGAAAACATGCATGAGAAACCCAGAAGATGGTACACCGTGTGATGGGGAAAGGTTTCTAAAACGCACCTCATTTCTCATCTCCTTGTGCTCGGGTTCGCCATTCCAGCCACTTTACTAGCAATCTCCCTACTTGGAGCATCAGCACCTTTAACCTCCTGTTCCGTACAGGTTGCAATTTGTCCTGAGGATGCACGGGAAGACGGGGAACCAATGAGAGACTAGCTCTTGGTGTTGGGACAGGCACAGGTCACTCTATTTTCCCATCAGGAAGAAGAATTAACCACAGGCTCAGCCTGCCCCCCGGAACCAGAACACGGCCTGAAGCCATCCTGCGCTTTTGCGGCCAGCTCCCAAAGAAGTGTCTTGTAAAATGGAGCTTCAGGGCACTGCAATTCACAAACCTGCGAGTTATAAATGATTACTCTCGTCCAAAAATATATTGAGGGAAGGCAAAGAAGAGGATTTGAAATCCAGGCAGAATTGCAGGAAACAGATTTCAGGAGGTAGATTCGAATCGCCTTTAAAGCACATGAAAAGCGGCAAAACGTTGACAATGATGCCCTTGGCCAAAAAGGGCGTATGCGTTTTTTCCTGAATATATTCAGGAAAAAACGCATACGCCCTTTTTGGCCAACCAAGCAACCTGGAAAGGCAAATCAGCGCTACAAAGAAGTCTCGCTTCCCATCGGTCAAAAGGGCCATGCTGAAAAAAGTGTCAAAACCAGAAATGCAGGACAGGCCATGGAGGAATCGGAGCCTTGCTACACTGATGGGCGGGATGTAAATCGCCAACAGCCACTCTGGAGAAGTGTACGGTGTGTCCTGAAACATCTAAAAAACACAGCTTAGAGAGCATAGGGCACTTCCACGCATGGGGGGATAAAGTGGGAAAATTGAAAATCAGCAAGACACAAGCACCCCAAAGTTTAGGGCTGCTCTGTTGACAAGGACCTCCACTTCATTCCACCTTAAATATCCCAGGAAAGCGAAAAATGGATCAAAAAGTTGTGGTCCTTATGTACAATGGAATATCACTCAGCCATGAAATCAACGTCATAAGGCTAGTAGCAGCATGATGAGTGGATTTAGGTAAGACGATTCTAAGTGAAATAAGTCACACAGAAAAGGACACTTCTCCTAAGGTGTCACTTATAGACGGAATGTAAAAACCGTTACACTTGAACTGAATTACAAAACAGAACAGAGTCACACATGCAGAAAACACACTATGGCTGCTTAACGGGAAAGGTGAGGTGGGGTGATACATAAAACAAGAGTTTCAAATTAGCTCAGATACCGTTCCATAAACCCAATATGTAATAGACAAGACCTACTCCTTGCTCAGAGAACTGGACTCAACACGCCCGATTCACCGCACAAGAATATATCTGACTAGTAATAATCTTAAAACCTATGTATTGATATCTCTCTGTTAGTGTGTCAAGTGGGTGTAAAGCGGCATAAACACAGCCGTGAAAAGCAGCTAAACCCCATTATAAAAATAAATTACTTTTAAAAACCCATGAAACAAAGACAGGGAAAGACAGAGAAATTCTTACACAATTCGTTCAGGGGCTGTGATGCAACCTGGATTGACAATATCTAGACCCACAGCTGGATGAGACATAAGGTTGGACACTCTTGGGGCTGAGAGGTTTGGTGAGGTTGGGTGAGCAAACGCAGACCCTTTGAAGTAATACTGCGTGCTACCCATCGCATGGGTCCCAAATCTCCAGGTTCAAGGGCATCTTCCTACATCGAAAACATGCATGAGAAACCCAGAAGATGGTACACCGTGTGATGGGGAAAGGTTTCTAAAACGCACCTCATTTCTCATCTCCTTGTGCTCGGGTTCGCCATTCCAGCCACTTTACTAGCAATCTCCCTACTTGGAGCATCAGCACCTTTAACCTCCTGTTCCGTACAGGTTGCAATTTGTCCTGAGGATGCACGGGAAGACGGGGAACCAATGAGAGACTAGCTCTTGGTGTTGGGACAGGTACAGGTCACTCTATTTTCCCATCAGGAAGAAGAATTAACCACAGGCTCAGCCTGCCCCCCGGAACCAGAACAGGGCCTGAAGCCATCCTGCGCTTTTGCGGCCAGCTCCCAAAGAAGCGTCTTGTAAAATGGAGCTTCAGGGCACTGCAATTCACAAACCTGCGAGTTATAAATGATTACTCTCGTCCACAAATATATTGAGGGAAGGCAAAGAAGAGGATTTGAAATCAAGGCAGAATTGCAGGAAACAGATTTCAGGAGGTAGATTCGAATCGCCTTTAAAGCACATGAAAAGCGGCAAAACGTTGACAATGATGCCCTTGGCCAAAAAGGGCGTATGCGTTTTTTCCTGAATATATTCAGGAAAAAACGCATACGCCCTTTTTGGCCAACCAAGCAACCTGGAAAGGCAAATCAGCGCTACAAAGAAGTCTCGCTTCCCATCGGTCAAAAGGGCCATGCTGAAAAAAGTGTCAAAACCAGAAATGCAGGACAGGCCATGGAGGAATCGGAGCCTTGCTACACTGATGGGCGGGATGTAAATCGCCAACAGCCACTCTGGAGAAGTGTACGGTGTGTCCTGAAACATCTAAAAAACACAGTTTAGAGAGCATAGGGCACTTCCACGCATGGGGGGATAAAGTGGGAAAATTGAAAATCAGCAAGACACAAGCACCCCAAAGTTTAGGGCTGCTCTGTTGACAAGGACCTCCACTTCATTCCACCTTAAATATCCCAGGAAAGCGAAAAATGGATCAAAAAGTTATGGTCCTTATGTACAATGGAATATCACTCAGCCATGAAATCAATGTCATAAGGCTAGTAGCAGCATGATGAGTGGATTTAGGTAAGACGATTCTAAGTGAAATAAGTCACACAGAAAAGGACACTTCTCATAAGGTGTCACTTAAAGAGGGAATGTAAAAACCGTTACACTTGACTGAATTACAAAACAGAACAGAGTCACACATGCAGAAAACACACTATGGCTGCTTAACGGGAAAGGTGAGGTGGGGTGATACATAAAACAAGAGTTTCAAATTAGCTCAGATACCGTTCCATAAACCCAATATGTAATAGACAAGACCTACTCCTTGCTCAGAGAACTGGACTCAACACGCCCGATTCACTGCACAAGAATATATCTGACTAGTAATAATCTTAAAACCTATGTATTGATATCTCTCTGTTAGTGTGTCAAGTGGGTGTAAAGCGGCATAAACACAGCCGTGAAAAGCAGCTAAACCCCATTATAAAAATAAATTACTTTTAAAAACCCATGAAACAAAGACAGGGAAAGACAGAGAAATTCTTACACAATTCGTTCAGGGGCTGTGATGCAACCTGGATTGACCATATCTAGACCCACAGCTGGATGAGACATAAGGGTGGACACTCTTGGGGCTGAGAGGTTTAGTTAGGTTGGGTGAGCAAACGCAGACCCTTTGAAGTAATACTGCGTGCTACCCATCGCATGGGTCCCAAATCTCCAGGTTCAAGGGCATCTTCCTACATCGAAAACATGCATGAGAAACCCAGAAGATGGTACACCGTGTGATGGGGAAAGGTTTCTAAAACGCACCTCATTTCTCATCTCCTTGTGCTCGGGTTCGCCATTCCAGCCACTTTACTAGCAATCTCCCTACTTGGAGCATCAGCACCTTTAACCTCCTGTTCCGTACAGGTTGCAATTTGTCCTGAGGATGCACGGGAAGACGGGGAACCAATGAGAGACTAGCTCTTGGTGTTGGGACAGGTACAGGTCACTCTATTTTCCCATCAGGAAGAAGAATTAACCACAGGCTCAGCCTGCCCCCCGGAACCAGAACAGGGCCTGAAGCCATCCTGCGCTTTTGCGGCCAGCTCCCAAAGAAGCGTCTTGTAAAATGGAGCTTCAGGGCACTGCAATTCACAAACCTGCGAGTTATAAATGATTACTCTCGTCCACAAATATATTGAGGGAAGGCAAAGAAGAGGATTTGAAATCAAGGCAGAATTGCAGAAACAGATTTCAGGAGGTAGATTCGAATCGCCTTTAAAGCACATGAAAAGTGGTAAAACGTTGACAATGATGCCCTTGGCCAAAAAGGGCGTATGCGTTTTTTCCTGAATATATTCAGGAAAAAACGCATACGCCCTTTTTGGCCAACCAAGCAACCTGGAAAGGCAAATCAGCGCTACAAAGAAGTCTCGCTTCCCATCGGTCAAAAGGGCCATGCTGAAAAAAGTGTCAAAACCAGAAATGCAGGACAGGCCATGGAGAAATGGGAGCCTTGCTACACTGATGGGCGGGATGTAAATCGCCAACAGCCACTCTGGAGAAGTGTACGGTGTGTCCTGAAACATATAAAAAACACAGCTTAGAGAGCATAGGGCACTTCCACGCATGGGGGGATAAAGTGGGAAAATTGAAAATCAGCAAGACACAAGCACCCCAAAGTTTAGGGCTGCTCTGTTGACAAGGACCTCCACTTCATTCCACCTTAAATATCCCAGGAAAGCGAAAAATGGATCAAAAAGTTGTGGTCCTTATGTACAATGGAATATCACTCAGCCATGAAATCAATGTCATAAGGCTAGTAGCAGCATGATGAGTGGATTTAGGTACGACGATTCTAAGTGAAATAAGTCACACAGAAAAGGACACTTCTCATAAGGTGTCACTTATAGAGGGAATGTAAAAACCGTTACACTTGAACTGAATTACAAAACAGAACAGAGTCACACATGCAGAAAACACACTATGGCTGCTTAACGGGAAAGCTGAGGTGGGGTGATACATAAAACAAGAGTTTCAAATCAGCTCAGATACCGTTCCATAAACCCAATATGTAATAGACAAGACCTACTCCTTGCTCAGAGAACTGGACTCAACACGCCCGATTCACCGCACAAGAATATATCTGAGTAGTAAGAATCTTAAAACCTATGTATTGATATCTCTCTGTTAGTGTGTCAAGTGGGTGTAAAGTGGCATAAACACAGCCGTGAAAAGCAGCTAAACCCCATTATAAAAATAAATTACTTTCAAAAACCCATGGAACAAAGACAGGGAAAGAGAGAGAAATTCTTACACAATTCGTTCAGGGGCTGTGATGCAACCTGGAGTGACCATATCTAGACCCACAGCTGGATGAGACATAAGGGTGGACACTCTTGGGGCTGAGAATTTTGGTGAGGTTGGGTGAGCAAACGCAGACCCTTAAAGTAATACTGCCTGCTACCCATCGCATGGGTCCCAAATCTCCAGGTTCAAGGACATCTTCCTACATCGAAAACATGCATGAGAAACCCAGAAGATGGTACACCGTGTGATGGGGAAAGGTTTCTAAAACGCACCTCATTTCTCATCTCCTTGTGCTCGGGTTCGCCATTCCAGCCACTTTACTAGCAATCTCCCTACTTGGTGCATCAGCACCTTTAACCTCCTGTTCCGTACTGGTTGCAATTTGTCCTGAGGAAGAACGGGAAGACGGGGAACCAATGAGACACTAGCTCTTGGTGTTGGGACAGGCACAGGTCAGTCTATTTTCCCGTCAGGAAGAAGAATTAACCACAGGCTCAGCCTGCCCCCCGGAACCAGAACAGGGCCTGAAGCCATCCTGCGCTTTTGCGGCCAGCTCCCAAAAAAGCGAGTTGTAAAATGGAGCTTCAGGGCACTGCAATTCACAAAGCTAGAGAGTTATAAATGATAACTCTCGTCCACAAATATATTGAGGGAAGGCAAAGAAGAGGATGTGAAATCAAGGCAGAATTGCAGGAAACAGATTTCAGGAGGTAGTTTCGAATCGCCATTAAAGCACATGAAAAGCGGCAAAACGTTGACAATGATGCCCTGGGACAAAAAGGGCGTATGCGTTTTTTCCTGAATATATTCAGGAAAACACGCATACGCCCTTTTTGGCCAACCAAGCAACCTGGAAAGGCAAATCAGCGCTACAAAGAAGTCTCGCTTCCCATCGGTCAAAAGGGCCATGCTGAAAAAAGTGTCAAAACCAGAAATGCAGGACAGGCCATGGAGAAATGGGAGCCTTGCTACACTGATGGGCGGGATGTAAATTGCCAACAGCCACTCTGGAGAAGTGTACGGTGTGTCCTGAAACATCTAAAAAACACAGCTTAGAGAGCATAGGGCACTTCCACGCATGGGGCTATAAAGTGGGAAAATTGAAAATCAGCAAGACACAAGCACCCCAAAGTTTAGGGCTGCTCTGTTGACAAGGACCTCCACTTCATTCCACCTTAAATATCCCAGGAAAGCGAAAAATGGATCAAAAAGTTGTGGTCCTTATGTACAATGGAATATCACTCAGCCATGAAATCAATGTCATAAGGCTAGTAGCAGCATGATGAGTGGATTTAGGTACGACGATTCTAAGTGAAATAAGTCACACAGAAAAGGACACTTCTCATAAGGTGTCACTTATAGAGGGAATGTAAAAACCGTTACACTTGAACTGAATTACAAAACAGAACAGAGTCACACATGCAGAAAACACACTATGGCTGCTTAACGGGAAAGCTGAGGTGGGGTGATACATAAAACAAGAGTTTCAAATCAGCTCAGATACCGTTCCATAAACCCAATATGTAATAGACAAGACCTACTCCTTGCTCAGAGAACTGGACTCAACACGCCCGATTCACCGCACAAGAATATATCTGAGTAGTAAGAATCTTAAAACCTATGTATTGATATCTCTCTGTTAGTGTGTCAAGTGGGTGTAAAGTGGCATAAACACAGCCGTGAAAAGCAGCTAAACCCCATTATAAAAATAAATTACTTTCAAAAACCCATGGAACAAAGACAGGGAAAGAGAGAGAAATTCTTACACAATTCGTTCAGGGGCTGTGATGCAACCTGGAGTGACCATATCTAGATCCACAGCTGGATGAGACATAAGGGTGGACACTCTTGGGGCTGAGAATTTTGGTGAGGTTGGGTGAGCAAACGCAGACCCTTAAAGTAATACTGCCTGCTACCCATCGCATGGGTCCCAAATCTCCAGGTTCAAGGGCATCTTCCTACATCGAAAACATGCATGAGAAACCCAGAAGATGGTACACCGTGTGATGGGGAAAGGTTTCTAAAACGCACCTCATTTCTCATCTCCTTGTGCTCGGGTTCGCCATTCCAGCCACTTTACTAGCAATCTCCCTACTTGGTGCATTAGCACCTTTAACCTCCTGTTCCGTACTGGTTGAAATTTGTCCTGAGGAAGAACGGGAAGACGGGGAACCAATGAGACACTAGCTCTTGGTGTTGGGACAGGCACAGGTCACTCTATTTTCCCGTCAGGAAGAAGAATTAACCACAGGCTCAGCCTGCCCCCCGGAACCAGAACAGGGCCTGAAGCCATCCTGCGCTTTTGCGGCCAGCTCCCAAAAAAGCGAGTTGTAAAATGGAGCTTCAGGGCACTGCAATTCACAAAGCTACAGAGTTATAAATGATAACTCTCGTCCACAAATATATTGAGGGAAGGCAAAGAAGAGGATGTGAAATCAAGGCAGAATTGCAGGAAACAGATTTCAGGAGGTAGTTTCGAATTGCCATTAAAGCACATGAAAAGCGGCAAAACGTTGACAATGATGCCCTGGGACAAAAAGGGCGTATGCGTTTTTTCCTGAATATATTCAGGAAAAAACGCATACGCCCTTTTTGGCCAACCAAGCAACCTGGAAAGGCAAATCAGCGCTACAAAGAAGTCTCGCTTCCCATCGGTCAAAAGGGCCATGCTGAAAAAAGTGTCAAAACCAGAAATGCAGGACAGGCCATGGAGAAATGGGAGCCTTGCTACACTGATGGGCGGGATGTAAATTGCCAACAGCCACTCTGGAGAAGTGTACGGTGTGTCCTGAAACATCTAAAAAACACAGCTTAGAGAGCATAGGGCACTTCCACGCATGGGGCTATAAAGTGGGAAAATTGAAAATCAGCAAGACACAAGCACCCCAAAGTTTAGGGCTGCTCTGTTGACAAGGACCTCCACTTCATTCCACCTTAAATATCCCAGGAAAGCGAAAAATGGATCAAAAAGTTGTGGTCCTTATGTACAATGGAATATCACTCAGCCATGAAATCAATGTCATAAGGCTAGTAGCAGCATGATGAGTGGATTTAGGTACGACGATTCTAAGTGAAATAAGTCACACAGAAAAGGACACTTCTCATAAGGTGTCACTTATAGAGGGAATGTAAAAACCGTTACACTTGAACTGAATTACAAAACAGAACAGAGTCACACATGCAGAAAACACACTATGGCTGCTTAACGGGAAAGCTGAGGTGGGGTGATACATAAAACAAGAGATGCAAATCAGCTCAGATACCGTTCCATAAACCCAATATGTAATAGACAAGAAATACTCCTTGCTCAGAGAACTGGACTCAACACGCCCGATTCACCGCACAAGAATATATCTGAGTAGTAAGAATCTTAAAACCTATGTATTGATATCTCTCTGTTAGTGTGTCAAGTGGGTGTAAAGTGGCATAAACACAGCCGTGAAAAGCAGCTAAACCCCATTATAAAAATAAATTACTTTCAAAAACCCATGGAACAAAGACAGGGAAAGAGAGAGAAATTCTTACACAATTCGTTCAGGGGCTGTGATGCAACCTGGAGTGACCATATCTAGACCCACAGCTGGATGAGACATAAGGGTGGACACTCTTGGGGCTGAGAGTTTTGGTGAGGTTGGGTGAGCAAACACAGACCCTTAAAGTAATACTGCCTGCTACCCATCGCATGGGTCCCAAATCTCCAGGTTCAAGGGCATCTTCCTACATCGAAAACATGCATGAGAAACCCAGAAGATGGTACACCGTGTGATGGGGAAAGGTTTCTAAAACGCACCTCATTTCTCATCTCCTTGTGCTCGGGTTCGCCATTCCAGCCACTTTACTAGGAATCTCCCTACTTGGAGCATCAGCACCTTTAACCTCCTGTTCCGTACTGGTTGCAATTTGTCCTGAGGAAGAACGGGAAGACGGGGAACCAATGAGACACTAGCTCTTGGTGTTGGGACAGGCACAGGTCAGTCTATTTTCCCGTCAGGAAGAAGAATTAACCACAGGCTCAGCCTGTCCCCCGGAACCAGAACAGGGCCTGAAGCCATCCTGCGCTTTTGCGGCCAGCTCCCAAAAAAGCGAGTTGTAAATGAAGCTTCAGGGCACTGCAATTCACAAAGCTACAGAGTTATAAATGATAACTCTCGTCCACAAATATATTGAGGGAAGGCAAAGAAGAGGATGTGAAATCAAGGCAGAATTGCAGGAAACTGATTTCAGGAGGTAGATTCGAATCGCCTTTAAAGCACATGAAAAGCGGCAAAACGTTGACAATGATGCCCTGGGACAAAAAGGGCGTATGCGTGTTTTCCTGAATATATTCAGGAAAACACGCATACGCCCTTTTTGGCCAACCAAGCAACCTGGAAAGGCAAATCAGCGCTACAAAGAAGTCTCGCTTCCCATCGGTCAAAAGGGCCATGCTGAAAAAAGTGTCAAAACCAGAAATGCAGGACAGGCCATGGAGAAATGGGAGCCTTGCTACACTGATGGGCGGGATGTAAATTGCCAACAGCCACTCTGGAGAAGTGTACGGTGTGTCCTGAAACATCTAAAAAACACAGCTTAGAGAGCATAGGGCACTTCCACGCATGGGGCTATAAAGTGGGAAAATTGAAAATCAGCAAGACACAAGCACCCCAAAGTTTAGGGCTGCTCTGTTGACAAGGACCTCCACTTCATTCCACCTTAAATATCCCAGGAAAGCGAAAAATGGATAAAAAAGTTGTGGTCCTTATGTACAATGGAATATCACTCAGCCATGAAATCAATGTCATAAGGCTAGTAGCAGCATGATGAGTGGATTTAGGTACGACGATTCTAAGTGAAATAAGTCACACAGAAAAGGACACTTCTCATAAGGTGTCACTTATAGAGGGAATGTAAAAACCGTTACACTTGAACTGAATTACAAAACAGAACAGAGTCACACATGCAGAAAACACACTATGGCTGCTTAACGGGAAAGCTGAGGTGGGGTGATACATAAAACAAGAGTTTCAAATCAGCTCAGATACCGTTCCATAAACCCAATATGTAATAGACAAGACCTACTCCTTGCTCAGAGAACTGGACTCAACACGCCCGATTCACCGCACAAGAATATATCTGAGTAGTAAGAATCTTAAAACCTATGTATTGATATCTCTCTGTTAGTGTGTCAAGTGGGTGTAAAGTGGCATAAACACAGCCGTGAAAAGCAGCTAAACCCCATTATAAAAATAAATTACTTTCAAAAACCCATGGAACAAAGACAGGGAAAGAGAGAGAAATTCTTACACAATTCGTTCAGGGGCTGTGATGCAACCTGGAGTGACCATATCTAGACCCACAGCTGGATGAGACATAAGGGTGGACACTCTTGGGGCTGAGAGGTTTGGTGAGGTTGGGTGAGCAAACGCAGACCCTTAAAGTAATACTGCCTGCTACCCATCGCATGGGTCCCAAATCTCCAGGTTCAAGGGCATCTTCCTACATCGAAAACATGCATGAGAAACCCAGAAGATGGTACACCGTGTGATGGGGAAAGGTTTCTAAAACGCACCTCATTTCTCATCTCCTTGTGCTCGGGTTCGCCATTCCAGCCACTTTACTAGCAATCTCCCTACTTGGAGCATCAGCACCCTTAACCTCCTGTTCCGTACTGGTTGCAATTTGTCCTGAGGAAGAACGGGAAGACGGGGAACCAATGAGACACTAGCTCTTGGTGTTGGGACAGGCACAGATCACTCTATTTTCCCGTCAGGAAGAAGAATTAACCACAGGCTCAGCCTGCCCCCCGGAACCAGAACAGGGCCTGAAGCCATCCTGCGCTTTTGCGGCCAGCTCCCAAAAAAGCGAGTTGTAAAATGGAGCTTCAGGGCACTGCAATTCACAAAGCTACAGAGTTATAAATGATAACTCTCGTCCACAAATATATTGAGGGAAGGCAAAGAAGAGGATGTGAAATCAAGGCAGAATTGCAGGAAACAGATTTCAGGAGGTAGATTCGAATCGCCTTTAAAGCACATGAAAAGCGGCAAAACGTTGACAATGATGCCCTGGGCCAAAAAGGGCGTATGCGTTTTTTCCTGAATATATTCAGGAAAACACGCATACGCCCTTTTTGGCCAACCAAGCAACCTGGAAAGGCAAATCAGCGCTACAAAGAAGTCTCGCTTCCCATCGGTCAAAAGGGCCATGCTGAAAAAAGTGTCAAAACCAGAAATGCAGGACAGGCCATGGAGAAATGGGAGCCTTGCTACACTGATGGGCGGGATGTAAATTGCCAACAGCCACTCTGGAGAAGTGTACGGTGTGTCCTGAAACATCTAAAAAACACAGCTTAGAGAGCATAGGGCACTTCCACGCATGGGGCTATAAAGTGGGAAAATTGAAAATCAGCAAGACACAAGCACCCCAAAGTTTAGGGCTGCTCTGTTGACAAGGACCTCCACTTCATTCCACCTTAAATATCCCAGGAAAGCGAAAAATGGATAAAAAAGTTGTGGTCCTTATGTACAATGGAATATCACTCAGCCATGAAATCAATGTCATAAGGCTAGTAGCAGCATGATGAGTGGATTTAGGTACGACGATTCTAAGTGAAATAAGTCACACAGAAAAGGACACTTCTCATAAGGTGTCACTTATAGAGGGAATGTAAAAACCGTTACACTTGAACTGAATTACAAAACAGAACAGAGTCACACATGCAGAAAACACACTATGGCTGCTTAACGGGAAAGCTGAGGTGGGGTGATACATAAAACAAGAGTTTCAAATCAGCTCAGATACCGTTCCATAAACCCAATATGTAATAGACAAGACCTACTCCTTGCTCAGAGAACTGGACTCAACACGCCCGATTCACCGCACAAGAATATATCTGAGTAGTAAGAATCTTAAAACCTATGTATTGATATCTCTCTGTTAGTGTGTCAAGTGGGTGTAAAGTGGCATAAACACAGCCGTGAAAAGCAGCTAAACCCCATTATAAAAATAAATTACTTTCAAAAACCCATGGAACAAAGACAGGGAAAGAGAGAGAAATTCTTACACAATTCGTTCAGGGGCTGTGATGCAACCTGGAGTGACCATATCTAGACCCACAGCTGGATGAGACATAAGGGTGGACACTCTTGGGGCTGAGAATTTTGGTGAGGTTGGGTGAGCAAACGCAGACCCTTAAAGTAATACTGCCTGCTACCCATCGCATGGGTCCCAAATCTCCAGGTTCAAGGGCATCTTCCTACATCGAAAACATGCATGAGAAACCCAGAAGATGGTACACCGTGTGATGGGGAAAGGTTTCTAAAACGCACCTCATTTCTCATCTCCTTGTGCTCGGGTTCGCCATTCCAGCCACTTTACTAGCAATCTCCCTACTTGGTGCATCAGCACCTTTAACCTCCTGTTCCGTACTGGTTGCAATTTGTCCTGAGGAAGAACGGGAAGACGGGGAACCAATGAGACACTAGCTCTTGGTGTTGGGACAGGCACAGGTCACTCTATTTTCCCGTCAGGAAGAAGAATTAACCACAGGCTCAGCCTGCCCCCCGGAACCAGAACAGGGCCTGAAGCCATCCTGCGCTTTTGCGGCCAGCTCCCAAAAAAGCGAGTTGTAAAATGGAGCTTCAGGGCACTGCAATTCACAAAGCTACAGAGTTATAAATGATAACTCTCGTCCACAAATATATTGAGGGAAGGCAAAGAAGAGGATGTGAAATCAAGGCAGAATTGCAGGAAACAGATTTCAGGAGGTAGATTCGAATCGCCATTAAAGCACATGAAAAGCGGCAAAACGTTGACAATGATGCCCTGGGCCAAAAAGGGCGTATGCGTTTTTTCCTGAATATATTCAGGAAAAAACGCATACGCCCTTTTTGGCCAACCAAGCAACCTGGAAAGGCAAATCAGCGCTACAAAGAAGTCTCGCTTCCCATCGGTCAAAAGGGCCATGCTGAAAAAAGTGTCAAAACCAGAAATGCAGGACAGGCCATGGAGAAATGGGAGCCTTGCTACACTGATGGGCGGGATGTAAATTGCCAACAGCCACTCTGGAGAAGTGTACGGTGTGTCCTGAAACATCTAAAAAACACAGCTTAGAGAGCATAGGGCACTTCCACGCATGGGGCTATAAAGTGGGAAAATTGAAAATCAGCAAGACACAAGCACCCCAAAGTTTAGGGCTGCTCTGTTGACAAGGACCTCCACTTCATTCCACCTTAAATATCCCAGGAAAGCGAAAAATGGATAAAAAAGTTGTGGTCCTTATGTACAATGGAATATCACTCAGCCATGAAATCAATGTCATAAGGCTAGTAGCAGCATGATGAGTGGATTTAGGTACGACGATTCTAAGTGAAATAAGTCACACAGAAAAGGACACTTCTCATAAGGTGTCACTTATAGAGGGAATGTAAAAACCGTTACACTTGAACTGAATTACAAAACAGAACAGAGTCACACATGCAGAAAACACACTATGGCTGCTTAACGGGAAAGCTGAGGTGGGGTGATACATAAAACAAGAGTTTCAAATCAGCTCAGATACCGTTCCATAAACCCAATATGTAATAGACAAGACCTACTCCTTGCTCAGAGAACTGGACTCAACACGCCCGATTCACCGCACAAGAATATATCTGAGTAGTAAGAATCTTAAAACCTATGTATTGATATCTCTCTGTTAGTGTGTCAAGTGGGTGTAAAGTGGCATAAACACAGCCGTGAAAAGCAGCTAAACCCCATTATAAAAATAAATTACTTTCAAAAACCCATGGAACAAAGACAGGGAAAGAGAGAGAAATTCTTACACAATTCGTTCAGGGGCTGTGATGCAAACTGGAGTGACCATATCTAGACCCACAGCTGGATGAGACATAAGGGTGGACACTCTTGGGGCTGAGAATTTTGGTGAGGTTGGGTGAGCAAACGCAGACCCTTAAAGTAATACTGCCTGCTACCCATCGCATGGGTCCCAAATCTCCAGGTTCAAGGGCATCTTCCTACATCGAAAACATGCATGAGAAACCCAGAAGATGGTACACCGTGTGATGGGGAAAGGTTTCTAAAACGCACCTCATTTCTCATCTCCTTGTGCTCGGGTTCGCCATTCCAGCCACTTTACTAGCAATCTCCCTACTTGGTGCATCAGCACCTTTAACCTCCTGTTCCGTACTGGTTGAAATTTGTCCTGAGGAAGAACGGGAAGACGGGGAACCAATGAGACACTAGCTCTTGGTGTTGGGACAGGCACAGGTCACTCTATTTTCCCGTCAGGAAGAAGAATTAACCACAGGCTCAGCCTGCCCCCCGGAACCAGAACAGGGCCTGAAGCCATCCTGCGCTTTTGCGGCCAGCTCCCAAAAAAGCGAGTTGTAAAATGGAGCTTCAGGGCACTGCAATTCACAAAGCTACAGAGTTATAAATGATAACTCTCGTCCACAAATATATTGAGGGAAGGCAAAGAAGAGGATGTGAAATCAAGGCAGAATTGCAGGAAACAGATTTCAGGAGGTAGTTTCGAATTGCCATTAAAGCACATGAAAAGCGGCAAAACGTTGACAATGATGCCCTGGGACAAAAAGGGCGTATGCGTTTTTTCCTGAATATATTCAGGAAAAAACGCATACGCCCTTTTTGGCCAACCAAGCAACCTGGAAAGGCAAATCAGCGCTACAAAGAAGTCTCGCTTCCCATCGGTCAAAAGGGCCATGCTGAAAAAAGTGTCAAAACCAGAAATGCAGGACAGGCCATGGAGAAATGGGAGCCTTGCTACACTGATGGGCGGGATGTAAATTGCCAACAGCCACTCTGGAGAAGTGTACGGTGTGTCCTGAAACATCTAAAAAACACAGCTTAGAGAGCATAGGGCACTTCCACGCATGGGGCTATAAAGTGGGAAAATTGAAAATCAGCAAGACACAAGCACCCCAAAGTTTAGGGCTGCTCTGTTGACAAGGACCTCCACTTCATTCCACCTTAAATATCCCAGGAAAGCGAAAAATGGATCAAAAAGTTGTGGTCCTTATGTACAATGGAATATCACTCAGCCATGAAATCAATGTCATAAGGCTAGTAGCAGCATGATGAGTGGATTTAGGTACGACGATTCTAAGTGAAATAAGTCACACAGAAAAGGACACTTCTCATAAGGTGTCACTTATAGAGGGAATGTAAAAACCGTTACACTTGAACTGAATTACAAAACAGAACAGAGTCACACATGCAGAAAACACACTATGGCTGCTTAACGGGAAAGCTGAGGTGGGGTGATACATAAAACAAGAGTTTCAAATCAGCTCAGATACCGTTCCATAAACCCAATATGTAATAGACAAGACCTACTCCTTGCTCAGAGAACTGGACTCAACACGCCCGATTCACCGCACAAGAATATATCTGAGTAGTAAGAATCTTAAAACCTATGTATTGATATCTCTCTGTTAGTGTGTCAAGTGGGTGTAAAGTGGCATAAACACAGCCGTGAAAAGCAGCTAAACCCCATTATAAAAATAAATTACTTTCAAAAACCCATGGAACAAAGACAGGGAAAGAGAGAGAAATTCTTACACAATTCGTTCAGGGGCTGTGATGCAACCTGGAGTGACCATATCTAGACCCACAGCTGGATGAGACATAAGGGTGGACACTCTTGGGGCTGAGAGTTTTGGTGAGGTTGGGTGAGCAAACACAGACCCTTAAAGTAATACTGCCTGCTACCCATCGCATGGGTCCCAAATCTCCAGGTTCAAGGGCATCTTCCTACATCGAAAACATGCATGAGAAACCCAGAAGATGGTACACCGTGTGATGGGGAAAGGTTTCTAAAACGCACCTCATTTCTCATCTCCTTGTGCTCGGGTTCGCCATTCCAGCCACTTTACTAGGAATCTCCCTACTTGGAGCATCAGCACCTTTAACCTCCTGTTCCGTACTGGTTGCAATTTGTCCTGAGGAAGAACGGGAAGACGGGGAACCAATGAGACACTAGCTCTTGGTGTTGGGACAGGCACAGGTCAGTCTATTTTCCCGTCAGGAAGAAGAATTAACCACAGGCTCAGCCTGTCCCCCGGAACCAGAACAGGGCCTGAAGCCATCCTGCGCTTTTGCGGCCAGCTCCCAAAAAAGCGAGTTGTAAATGAAGCTTCAGGGCACTGCAATTCACAAAGCTACAGAGTTATAAATGATAACTCTCGTCCACAAATATATTGAGGGAAGGCAAAGAAGAGGATGTGAAATCAAGGCAGAATTGCAGGAAACTGATTTCAGGAGGTAGATTCGAATCGCCTTTAAAGCACATGAAAAGCGGCAAAACGTTGACAATGATGCCCTGGGACAAAAAGGGCGTATGCGTGTTTTCCTGAATATATTCAGGAAAACACGCATACGCCCTTTTTGGCCAACCAAGCAACCTGGAAAGGCAAATCAGCGCTACAAAGAAGTCTCGCTTCCCATCGGTCAAAAGGGCCATGCTGAAAAAAGTGTCAAAACCAGAAATGCAGGACAGGCCATGGAGAAATGGGAGCCTTGCTACACTGATGGGCGGGATGTAAATTGCCAACAGCCACTCTGGAGAAGTGTACGGTGTGTCCTGAAACATCTAAAAAACACAGCTTAGAGAGCATAGGGCACTTCCACGCATGGGGCTATAAAGTGGGAAAATTGAAAATCAGCAAGACACAAGCACCCCAAAATTTAGGGCTGCTCTGTTGACAAGGACCTCCACTTCATTCCACCTTAAATATCCCAGGAAAGCGAAAAATGTATAAAAAAGTTGTGGTCCTTATGTACAATGGAATATCACTCAGCCATGAAATCAATGTCATAAGGCTAGTAGCAGCACGATGAGTGGATTTAGGTACGACGATTCTAAGTGAAATAAGTCACACAGAAAAGGACACTTCTCATAAGGTGTCACTTATAGAGGGAATGTAAAAACCGTTACACTTGAACTGAATTACAAAACAGAACAGAGTCACACATGCAGAAAACACACTATGGCTGCTTAACGGGAAAGCTGAGGTGGGGTGATACATAAAACAAGAGTTTCAAATCAGCTCAGATACCGTTCCATAAACCCAATATGTAATAGACAAGACCTACTCCTTGCTCAGAGAACTGGACTCAACACGCCCGATTCACCGCACAAGAATATATCTGAGTAGTAAGAATCTTAAAACCTATGTATTGATATCTCTCTGTTAGTGTGTCAAGTGGGTGTAAAGTGGCATAAACACAGCCGTGAAAAGCAGCTAAACCCCATTATAAAAATAAATTACTTTCAAAAACCCATGGAACAAAGACAGGGAAAGAGAGAGAAATTCTTACACAATTCGTTCAGGGGCTGTGATGCAACCTGGAGTGACCATATCTAGACCCACAGCTGGATGAGACATAAGGGTGGACACTCTTGGGGCTGAGAGGTTTGGTGAGGTTGGGTGAGCAAACGCAGACCCTTAAAGTAATACTGCCTGCTACCCATCGCATGGGTCCCAAATCTCCAGGTTCAAGGGCATCTTCCTACATCGAAAACATGCATGAGAAACCCAGAAGATGGTACACCGTGTGATGGGGAAAGGTTTCTAAAACGCACCTCATTTCTCATCTCCTTGTGCTCGGGTTCGCCATTCCAGCCACTTTACTAGCAATCTCCCTACTTGGAGCATCAGCACCTTTAACCTCCTGTTCCGTACTGGTTGCAATTTGTCCTGAGGAAGAACGGGAAGACGGGGAACCAATGAGACACTAGCTCTTGGTGTTGGGACAGGCACAGATCACTCTATTTTCCCGTCAGGAAGAAGAATTAACCACAGGCTCAGCCTGCCCCCCGGAACCAGAACAGGGCCTGAAGCCATCCTGCGCTTTTGCGGCCAGCTCCCAAAAAACGAGTTGTAAAATGGAGCTTCAGGGCACTGCAATTCACAAAGCTACAGAGTTATAAATGATAACTCTCGTCCACAAATATATTGAGGGAAGGCAAAGAAGAGGATGTGAAATCAAGGCAGAATTGCAGGAAACAGATTTCAGGAGGTAGATTCGAATCGCCTTTAAAGCACATGAAAAGCGGTAAAACGTTGACAATGATGCTCTGGGCCAAAAAGGGCGTATGCGTTTTTTCCTGAATATATTCAGGAAAAAACGCATACGCCCTTTTTGGCCAACCAAGCAACCTGGAAAGGCAAATCAGCGCTACAAAGAAGTCTCGCTTCCCATCGGTCAAAAGGGCCATGCTGAAAAAAGTGTCAAAACCAGAAATGCAGGACAGGCCATGGAGAAATGGGAGCCTTGCTACACTGATGGGCGGGATGTAAATTGCCAACAGCCACTCTGGAGAAGTGTACGGTGTGTCCTGAAACATCTAAAAAACACAGCTTAGAGAGCATAGGGCACTTCCACGCATGGGGCTATAAAGTGGGAAAATTGAAAATCAGCAAGACACAAGCACCCCAAAGTTTAGGGCTGCTCTGTTGACAAGGACCTCCACTTCATTCCACCTTAAATATCCCAGGAAAGCGAAAAATGGATAAAAAAGTTGTGGTCCTTATGTACAATGGAATATCACTCAGCCATGAAATCAATGTCATAAGGCTAGTAGCAGCATGATGAGTGGATTTAGGTACGACGATTCTAAGTGAAATAAGTCACACAGAAAAGGACACTTCTCATAAGGTGTCACTTATAGAGGGAATGTAAAAACCGTTACACTTGAACTGAATTACAAAACAGAACAGAGTCACACATGCAGAAAACACACTATGGCTGCTTAACGGGAAAGCTGAGGTGGGGTGATACATAAAACAAGAGTTTCAAATCAGCTCAGATACCGTTCCATAAACCCAATATGTAATAGACAAGACCTACTCCTTGCTCAGAGAACTGGACTCAACACGCCCGATTCACCGCACAAGAATATATCTGAGTAGTAAGAATCTTAAAACCTATGTATTGATATCTCTCTGTTAGTGTGTCAAGTGGGTGTAAAGTGGCATAAACACAGCCGTGAAAAGCAGCTAAACCCCATTATAAAAATAAATTACTTTCAAAAACCCATGGAACAAAGACAGGGAAAGAGAGAGAAATTCTTACACAATTCGTTCAGGGGCTGTGATGCAACCTGGAGTGACCATATCTAGACCCACAGCTGGATGAGACATAAGGGTGGACACTCTTGGGGCTGAGAATTTTGGTGAGGTTGGGTGAGCAAACGCAGACCCTTAAAGTAATACTGCCTGCTACCCATCGCATGGGTCCCAAATCTCCAGGTTCAAGGGCATCTTCCTACATCGAAAACATGCATGAGAAACCCAGAAGATGGTACACCGTGTGATGGGGAAAGGTTTCTAAAACGCACCTCATTTCTCATCTCCTTGTGCTCGGGTTCGCCATTCCAGCCACTTTACTAGCAATCTCCCTACTTGGTGCATCAGCACCTTTAACCTCCTGTTCCGTACTGGTTGCAATTTGTCCTGAGGAAGAACGGGAAGACGGGGAACCAATGAGACACTAGCTCTTGGTGTTGGGACAGGCACAGGTCACTCTATTTTCCCGTCAGGAAGAAGAATTAACCACAGGCTCAGCCTGCCCCCCGGAACCAGAACAGGGCCTGAAGCCATCCTGCGCTTTTGCGGCCAGCTCCCAAAAAAGCGAGTTGTAAAATGGAGCTTCAGGGCACTGCAATTCACAAAGCTACAGAGTTATAAATGATAACTCTCGTCCACAAATATATTGAGGGAAGGCAAAGAAGAGGATGTGAAATCAAGGCAGAATTGCAGGAAACAGATTTCAGGAGGTAGATTCGAATCGCCATTAAAGCACATGAAAAGCGGCAAAACGTTGACAATGATGCCCTGGGACAAAAAGGGCGTATGCGTTTTTTCCTGAATATATTCAGGAAAAAACGCATACGCCCTTTTTGGCCAACCAAGCAACCTGGAAAGGCAAATCAGCGCTACAAAGAAGTCTCGCTTCCCATCGGTCAAAAGGGCCATGCTGAAAAAAGTGTCAAAACCAGAAATGCAGGACAGGCCATGGAGAAATGGGAGCCTTGCTACACTGATGGGCGGGATGTAAATTGCCAACAGCCACTCTGGAGAAGTGTACGGTGTGTCCTGAAACATCTAAAAAACACAGCTTAGAGAGCATAGGGCACTTCCACGCATGGGGCTATAAAGTGGGAAAATTGAAAATCAGCAAGACACAAGCACCCCAAAGTTTAGGGCTGCTCTGTTGACAAGGACCTCCACTTCATTCCACCTTAAATATCCCAGGAAAGCGAAAAATGGATAAAAAAGTTGTGGTCCTTATGTACAATGGAATATCACTCAGCCATGAAATCAATGTCATAAGGCTAGTAGCAGCATGATGAGTGGATTTAGGTACGACGATTCTAAGTGAAATAAGTCACACAGAAAAGGACACTTCTCATAAGGTGTCACTTATAGAGGGAATGTAAAAACCGTTACACTTGAACTGAATTACAAAACAGAACAGAGTCACACATGCAGAAAACACACTATGGCTGCTTAACGGGAAAGCTGAGGTGGGGTGATACATAAAACAAGAGATGCAAATCAGCTCAGATACCGTTCCATAAACCCAATATGTAATAGACAAGACCTACTCCTTGCTCAGAGAACTGGACTCAACACGCCCGATTCACCGCACAAGAATATATCTGAGTAGTAAGAATCTTAAAACCTATGTATTGATATCTCTCTGTTAGTGTGTCAAGTGGGTGTAAAGTGGCATAAACACAGCCGTGAAAAGCAGCTAAACCCCATTATAAAAATAAATTACTTTCAAAAACCCATGGAACAAAGACAGGGAAAGAGAGAGAAATTCTTACACAATTCGTTCAGGGGCTGTGATGCAACCTGGAGTGACCATATCTAGACCCACAGCTGGATGAGACATAAGGGTGGACACTCTTGGGGCTGAGAATTTTGGTGAGGTTGGGTGAGCAAACGCAGACCCTTAAAGTAATACTGCCTGCTACCCATCGCATGGGTCCCAAATCTCCAGGTTCAAGGGCATCTTCCTACATCGAAAACATGCATGAGAAACCCAGAAGATGGTACACCGTGTGATGGGGAAAGGTTTCTAAAACGCACCTCATTTCTCATCTCCTTGTGCTCGGGTTCGCCATTCCAGCCACTTTACTAGCAATCTCCCTACTTGGTGCATCAGCACCTTTAACCTCCTGTTCCGTACTGGTTGCAATTTGTCCTGAGGAAGAACGGGAAGACGGGGAACCAATGAGACACTAGCTCTTGGTGTTGGGACAGGCACAGGTCACTCTATTTTCCCGTCAGGAAGAAGAATTAACCACAGGCTCAGCCTGCCCCCCGGAACCAGAACAGGGCCTGAAGCCATCCTGCGCTTTTGCGGCCAGCTCCCAAAAAAGCGAGTTGTAAAATGGAGCTTCAGGGCACTGCAATTCACAAAGCTACAGAGTTATAAATGATAACTCTCGTCCACAAATATATTGAGGGAAGGCAAAGAAGAGGATGTGAAATCAAGGCAGAATTGCAGGAAACTGATTTCAGGAGGTAGATTCGAATCGCCTTTAAAGCACGTGAAAAGCGGCAAAACGTTGACAATGATGCCCTGGGCCAAAAAGGGCGTATGCGTTTTTTCCTGAATATATTCAGGAAAAAACGCATACGCCCTTTTTGGCCAACCAAGCAACCTGGAAAGGCAAATCAGCGCTACAAAGAAGTCTCGCTTCCCATCGGTCAAAAGGGCCATGCTGAAAAAAGTGTCAAAACCAGAAATGCAGGACAGGCCATGGAGAAATGGGAGCCTTGCTACACTGATGGGCGGGATGTAAATTGCCAACAGCCACTCTGGAGAAGTGTACGGTGTGTCCTGAAACATCTAAAAAACACAGCTTAGAGAGCATAGGGCACTTCCACGCATGGGGCTATAAAGTGGGAAAATTGAAAATCAGCAAGACACAAGCACCCCAAAGTTTAGGGCTGCTCTGTTGACAAGGACCTCCACTTCATTCCACCTTAAATATCCCAGGAAAGCGAAAAATGGATAAAAAAGTTGTGGTCCTTATGTACAATGGAATATCACTCAGCCATGAAATCAATGTCATAAGGCTAGTAGCAGCATGATGAGTGGATTTAGGTACGACGATTCTAAGTGAAATAAGTCACACAGAAAAGGACACTTCTCATAAGGTGTCACTTATAGAGGGAATGTAAAAACCGTTACACTTGAACTGAATTACAAAACAGAACAGAGTCACACATGCAGAAAACACACTATGGCTGCTTAACGGGAAAGCTGAGGTGGGGTGATACATAAAACAAGAGTTTCAAATCAGCTCAGATACCGTTCCATAAACCCAATATGTAATAGACAAGACCTACTCCTTGCTCAGAGAACTGGACTCAACACGCCCGATTCACCGCACAAGAATATATCTGAGTAGTAAGAATCTTAAAACCTATGTATTGATATCTCTTTGTTAGTGTGTCAAGTGGGTGTAAAGTGGCATAAACACAGCCGTGAAAAGCAGCTAAACCCCATTATAAAAATAAATTACTTTCAAAAACCCATGGAACAAAGACAGGGAAAGAGAGAGAAATTCTTACACAATTCGTTCAGGGGCTGTGATGCAACCTGGAGTGACCATATCTAGACCCACAGCTGGATGAGACATAAGGGTGGACACTCTTGGGGCTGAGAATTTTGGTGAGGTTGGGTGAGCAAACGCAGACCCTTAAAGTAATACTGCCTGCTACCCATCGCATGGGTCCCAAATCTCCAGGTTCAAGGGCATCTTCCTACATCGAAAACATGCATGAGAAACCCAGAAGATGGTACACCGTGTGATGGGGAAAGGTTTCTAAAACGCACCTCATTTCTCATCTCCTTGTGCTCGGGTTCGCCATTCCAGCCACTTTACTAGCAATCTCCCTACTTGGTGCATCAGCACCTTTAACCTCCTGTTCCGTACTGGTTGCAATTTGTCCTGAGGAAGAACGGGAAGACGGGGAACCAATGAGACACTAGCTCTTGGTGTTGGGACATTCACAGGTCACTCTATTTTCCCGTCAGGAAGAAGAATTAACCACAGGCTCAGCCTGCCCCCCGGAACCAGAACAGGGCCTGAAGCCATCCTGCGCTTTTGCGGCCAGCTCCCAAAAAAGCGAGTTGTAAAATGGAGCTTCAGGGCACTGCAATTCACAAAGCTACAGAGTTATAAATGATAACTCTCGTCCACAAATATATTGAGGGAAGGCAAAGAAGAGGATGTGAAATCAAGGCAGAATTGCAGGAAACAGATTTCAGGAGGTAGATTCGAATCGCCTTTAAAGCACATGAAAAGCGGCAAAACGTTGACAATGATGCCCTGGGCCAAAAAGGGCGTATGTGTTTTTTCCTGAATATATTCAGGAAAAAACCCATACGCCCTTTTTGGCCAACCAAGCAACCTGGAAAGGCAAATCAGCGCTACAAACAAGTCTCGCTTCCCATCGGTCAAAAGGGCCATGCTGAAAAAAGTGTCAAAACCAGAAATGCAGGACAGGCCATGGAGAAATGGGAGCCTTGCTACACTGATGGGCGGGATGTAAATTGCCAACAGCCACTCTGGAGAAGTGTACGGTGTGTCCTGAAACATCTAAAAAACACAGCTTAGAGAGCATAGGGCACTTCCACGCATGGGGCTATAAAGTGGGAAAATTGAAAATCAGCAAGACACAAGCACCCCAAAGTTTAGGGCTGCTCTGTTGACAAGGACCTCCACTTCATTCCACCTTAAATATCCCAGGAAAGCGAAAAATGGATAAAAAAGTTGTGGTCCTTATGTACAATGGAATATCACTCAGCCATGAAATCAATGTCATAAGGCTAGTAGCAGCATGATGAGTGGATTTAGGTACGACGATTCTAAGTGAAATAAGTCACACAGAAAAGGACACTTCTCATAAGGTGTCACTTATAGAGGGAATGTAAAAACCGTTACACTTGAACTGAATTACAAAACAGAACAGAGTCACACATGCAGAAAACACACTATGGCTGCTTAACGGGAAAGC